>NW_027260867.1:0-5000 GCF_045791955.1 Oncorhynchus clarkii lewisi
AGACACACTAGTTGTTTCAAACGGCCCGCCTCCTCACCTTATAGAAGAACGTTGTGAGGATAGCAAAATGGTCTCCAGGCCTCCGGTCTGAGAATTCCTCTTCTCCCTCTGAGATATGAGCCTGCCAGCTACTGTAGTCCCTGTTGAGTTTTACTTTCCAATGGAATAAATACATCCCCCACTCCCTCTTTCTGTCTCTCTCTTTTCCTCCATCCCTCTCTCTTCTCTCTCTCTTCTCTCTCTCTTCTCTGGGGATTGGCCTGGTCCGCAGCCAAAGCAGCCCTATCATGTAAAGGTCCTTTGGACTCTTACAGCTCTCCCCTTCACGTTTCACTAGAATAGCTTAAGAATTGTACATTTAGATTGGTATACATTTGATATGGATATGTTATACTTTTCATTTTCATTTCCTAGTATAACAACAGTGAAGGATTGGTTTAAGTATATAGAGCTTGTCCAAGTGCTAGAAGAGCTGTACATTCTATTATTCTATTGACTTTCTGTTACTTGTGTTGCGGGAAGATGTGTCAGACCAGCTTCAGGTATATCTGATTCATAGCTGACCCCTTCTCCCAGTTAGAATGTGTCTACAAACTGCTAAGAGGTTAGTCTGTAATAGAGTTGTAGTGTGAGACTGAGACAGTGTTTAGGCTCCATAGGAGGAGGGGAAGAGGAGGGGGGCTGCTAAGATGGCCGCCGTCCAAATAGAAAGTCCCTCAGAGGCCACACTGCTATAAAGAAACCAATGAAAGGGAGGGAGGGATAAAGAGTGAGGGAGTGAGGGGGATAAAGAGAGACTGGAGAAGGGGTGAGCGATAGACTGAGGTAAAGGAGTGAGGGAGAGATTTGATTTACCTTTATTTAACTAGGCAAGTCAGTTAAAAACAAATTCTTATTTTCAATGACGGCCTAGGAACAGTGGGTTAACTGCCTGTTCAGGGGCAGAACAACAGATTTGTACCTTGTCAGCTCGGGGGTTTGAACTTGCAACCTTCCGGCTACTAGTCCAACGCTCTAACCACTAGGCTACCCTGCCGCCCCAAGAGGGACAGAGAGAGACTGGAGAAGGGGTGAGGGAGAAAGGGGGAGAGGGATAGACTGAGGGAAAGGAGTGAGGGAGAGGCTTGACATCAATAGCTGGGATGGAGCTATCGGCATAGATGTTGTCTGGGTTAGTTTATTTCCTGTTGGCAGGGCCTGGATGCCAGGTGTGACTGTTGTCTGTTTATTCTGGTAGTCAGTCTGGTCTAGTGAGCCCACTTTCTCTCTCTCACACACACACACACACACACACACACACACGCACACGTACACGCACGCGTACACACGTACACACACACGTACACACACACGTACACACGTACACACACACAGATACACACATCTCCATACACTGGAGAGATAGAGGGTGACAGACAGACACATTCACAGATGCAAGTCCCCTTGCAGTCTACCAACCAGCTTGCCTGTTTTCAGTGCCAAATCGCCAAGGCCACAGAATCTCAGAAGACACTGTCACACACACACACACACACACACACACACACACACACAATGACTAATGTCTATAAGGGATTTAGCGGTGGGATTTAACTCTCCCAGGCTTCATACTACTGGGCCGAACCACACAGCAATGATAGGCTATGATTGATTACACATTCCCAACAAGCATTACCAACAGGAAAGTGTGTGTGTGTGTGTGTGTGTGTGTGTGTGTGTGTGTGTGTGTGTGTGTGTGTGTGTGTGTGTGTGTGTGTGTCTCTGACTGTCATGCTTCAGTGTGTGTGTGCGTATGCATGTGTCTGTGCGTAATACGTGTCTGCATTTATGTATATGTGTGTGTGTGTGTGTTCAAGCTGTGCTTACTGTAGATATACAGAGAATACAGAAGAGATGTTTTGTATGAACAGGACCAGATGTTGCAGCCTTGGATGATTCTGTTCATTTAGATACACAAGTAGCATTAGACTCCCTGTAGTACAAACCACAGGGGAAAATCATGTGACGTCCACTCTCTAACTCTCTCTAATCACCACACTGATAAACACACTAATAAATCACACGCATTTACATCTATAATAAACCCCTGGAGAAAATCATGTGATGTCCACTCTCTAACGCTCTGAAATTACCACACTGATAAACCAATCTGCCATCAGATGAATTAACAGATGTATTCAACCCAGTAAGGATTCAGTCTAGTGTGTTGGATTACATCAGTTACTCCCTTCAGTCTAGTGTGTTGGATTACATCAATTACTCCCTTCAGTCTAGTGTGTTGGATTACATCAGTTACTCCCTTCAGTCTAATGTGTTGGATTACATCAGTTATTCTATTCAGTCTAATGTGTTGGATTACATCAGTTATTCTATTCAGTCTAATGTGTTGGATTACATCAGTTATTCTATTCTGTCTAGTTTGTGTCACTGTTGTGTTTCTTGTCTTCTCTGAATGTGTTATATGAATTGTGTCTGGAGTGGGATTACATGGACCCAACTAACTCTCCTCCCTCTGTCCCTTCTCACGCTCTCACTCTTCCCCCTCTCCTCCCCTCTCTCTCAGGGAGTCCCCGTGCCTCAGCGTCAGCTCTCCACTTCCCCTCCTCCTCCATCATCCAGCAGTCCAGTCCCTACTTCACTCACCCCACCATCCGCTACCACCACCACCAGGACCCGCTCAAGGAGTTTGTCCAATTCGTCTGCGCCGACGGCTCGGGGCAGTCCGGGGGACAGGTGAGAGGTCAGGGAGGGTTGGAGGGGACATGGGACACACACAGACTGTTAGGGTTTCACGTCACACAAACGGACTAAGACCGTTGCACTTCCACACGATCCGTTGTACTGGATTGACTCCCTATAGAAAAACGCTGGAATATTCAGCCATGTTATCTTGCTGCTCTGCTGGGATTCTACCACTAGGCCAGGACACAAACCCTTCTTATGGTCCACAATCTCAGATCCCAGATGTATATTTTTCCCTCCCTTTTTAAGTTCTGTATGTCCCAGTCTAACTCCCACATTCTGTCTGTCTTCCTGCTCTAGTGTCCTCCAGTATTTATTTCCATTGTCGTCATGGTTTCTGTGTGTTTGTGTGAGACTGACTGGTGGCTAGCTGGTGCTTCCATCAGCCGTATGTGTGTGTGTCCCTGTCCTGGGTGGTGTGTGTGCTGAGTGCTCACCCTGTCCTGGGTGGTGTGTGTGCTGAGTGCTCACCCTGTCCTGGGTGGTGTGTGTGCTGAGTGCTCACCCTGTCCTGGGTGGTGTGTGTGCTGAGTGCTCACCCTGTCCTGGGTGGTGTGTGTGCTGAGTGCTCACCCTGTCCTGGGTGGTGTGTGTGCTGAGTGCTCACCCTGTCCTGTGTGGTGTCTGCTGTCTCTGCAGCCTAACGGAGGTGGTCACAGCCAGAGCAAAATGCCAGGCTCCTTCCTGCTGCCCCCGCCGCCCCCAGTGGCGCGCCCCGTGCCCCTCCCCATGCCCGATTCTAAACCAATCAACACACCCCCCGACGGCGGCGGACTCAGCTCGCCCGCATCTCCGTGTAAGTGACCCCCCCCCCCCGCTCTCGCCCTCACCTCCAACCACTTCGCCCCTCAGACCCCCTGAGATATCTAGAGATATCAAATCCTAAATCAAAATGAGTACATGTAGGTTAACTCTAGGTAGAGAAACCCCACTCCCCAACCAAGGGTAGTTGGTTAGAGTCCCAAACCCAGTCACCACCTCCTCACTCCTGACCAGAGGAGGCTGGTGGGAGGAGTTAAAGGAATTAATTAATGGAACAGAGCCAAAACACTGTTGATTCCATCCTTCCATCCTCCTCCAACTAGCCTCCTCTGATCCTGAGCGCCCTGCAGTCCTCACTGTCCCCTCCCTGGAGCAGTCCTCACTGTCACCTCCCTGGAGCAGTCCTCACTGTCCCCTCCCTGAGCAGTCCTCACTGTCCCCTCCCTGAGCAGTACTCTATCCACTCCTGTAGAGCAGACTGCCACGCCTATGCCAGAGATCATTATCAATCTCTCTCTCTCTCTCTATTCCAACCTAACTTTCCTATTTCTTTCTCTCAGTTCCTCTCTCTTTTCCTCTCTCTCTCCCTCTCTCTCTCTCTCTCTCTCTCTCTCTCTCTCTCTCTCTCTCTCTCTCTCTCTGTGTTTCCTGCTAGCACCACAGGAGGCAGTGTAGCTAGGTTTTCTCCCTTCTTCTGGTTGAAGTGTTTGTAGTGGGGGGGGGACCAGTGCCCTGTATTCTGTCCTATAGAGTAGGTCCTAGTGTCTGGCTAACTGCTCTCCTTTAATCAACCCAGACTATGCATGGTCAGTCTATGACAACAGAAGACTAAATTGACCCCTCTCTCATGTCTTGTTTTTCTTTGCTTAATTTGATATACTCATTTATTTCCTTTCTTTTTTCCTTTCATTCTTGTTTTTCTTTGTTAAGGGAACAAAATTAGGGCAGTTGGCGTGGACTCCATAAAACATCACGATGCCCCACTTTACCCATGATGCCCCACTTTACCCACAATTCCCTTGCTTCCTTCCTTCCACATTATATCTCACAACAATAAAAGAAAAAATTGAGAACAAAATAAAAACAACTTGAAAATCACATACATAAACAATAAATATCAATCATCATTAAATATATACCGCTAGGTCTAATTAGGGAAATGGGGGGAGAAAGGAGTGTCGCTCGTGGGGGTGTGCATGCTTTACCTCCGTTGGCTGGCTGGCTTGGTTCCTCTAGGCAGGCAGGGCGAGGTGCGTTGAGAGTCGGGCCGCGGGAGAGGCACACCGAGAGAGAGGGGGCACTGGACGGAGCTGCTTTGGTCACTTCCTGTTATTTTCCTTTGTCTCTTTCGTCGTCCTGTCCTTCCTACTTTCCCACCCCACTTTTATCGTTTATCGCCTATCTGTATCACTTTATTTATATAATATACTTTTATATAAATAAATCTACACCTCTTCTCTCCCTCCTCCACCTCCTTGTCTTTATTTATCTTATTC
>NW_027260867.1:7500-171238 GCF_045791955.1 Oncorhynchus clarkii lewisi
CTTCAGAGGGTGAATGGGCAAGACAAGAGATTGAAGTGTCTTTGAACAGGGTATGGTACTGAGTGCCTGGCACAACGGTTTGTGTCATGAACTGGGGGGGTGCAACTCTGTATTAGGGTAGGTGTTCCTAATGTTTTTTACACTCAGTGAATAACTGGTCTGAGGAGCTCTCTGGTGGCTAAACACAAGTCATGCCGGGAGAGAAAGAGAGGGGGTTAAGAGAAAGAGAGTTAGTTCAAGCTCTGTGCTCCACAGGCGAAGTCACGTCCTGACTGTCTGGTTGCCCGTGGCAACCAGACATGATGTCATAGGCAGTTTAACTTAGCCTTGAAGGGAGTTAAGGAGAAGTGGGAGTGGTCAGTCCTGCCAGGGATTACATTGGGGGAGAGAGAGAAGAGAGTTGGGAGAGAAAAGAGGAGGAGTTAGAAGCCCAAAAGGATCCTGGGAAAGGGAAAAGGAGGAAGGAAATAGAGGGGAAAAGGGGGAGAGAAACTTTCTCTCCGGGGTCCTATAGGAATGTAACAGAATAGAGAGCAGAGTGTAGCTATAGGGCCGTCAGTGATTAGCTGCTTTTCCCTGGGTCTACTCTGTGGAATGTTGTCTGGAGCCTGAGCAGAGCTGCCACTTAACCAGACCTGGGTTCAAATACTATTTGAAATATTTTCAATTGTGCCAAGCAAGCTCAATCCAGCCAAGAAACTATTTCCAATAGTATTGGAACCCAGCTCCCAGAATCAAATGCCAACCCTATAACTCTGCACCCTCAGTGAGTCTTATCAAACTGTGAAACCTGATCCTGGGAGTAGCTGCATGGCCTACAGTAGTTGACTTCATGGTGTCATTTGAAACAGTAAAGAAAGTCTTGTGAATCATGTTACATCTAAACGTTGTACTTATTGGAGACTTTGACGGTTGAAATACTACAACGTGAAAGTAGTACATTTACAAACTGTCGTCTTGAAATGACTTACTTACGTACTGTGTGAGGAATGATCAACTTAAATTGGGGTATGATCGAGGCTCAGCTCAGTAAAGGGAAAAGTTTGCTATGAAGGATGGCCCTCTAGTGGCTAGTTAATATTTAGCATGACAACATTTTTTTAATCGATTATTTTCCTGAACCATTTATTTACTTATAAATGTGTAACTGTTGAACTTAGTGATGTTACCACATGACAAAGATGAACCTGATGTTTCCTGTATTTTATTTATCTTCTACAGTCTTGGTTCCTCTGACAAGGCCTCCGACTCAACCGCTAGAATTGTGTCATGAGAAATTTGGGAATGGAAAAACAACACAACACACAAAACAAACCAACACGGACTACAAACAAACTGCTGACACTAAAGTATTTTTGCTCAACAACCAACAACACAAAAACAGAAAATAACCCCCCAGAAGAATACCCATTTCCACGATTTGAACATTTGAACCGGAACAACCATCTCCCTATACAGAAGGCTGAAAAGAGATTGGTTGAAGTGGACAGACTCAGAACGAACGACAGAACGAGGAAGAAGAGGAGGAAGAAAGATGAGGAAATGTCACACACAAAACATGTCAGAAAGCAAACAAAAATATGCAACCTGACAACTAACTGACCAATTTCGTTTTATTGTTGTTTTTATATTTTATTTTCACAATGAAACTCCATGCAATGGCTGGGAGATCCACCCACACACAACAGTGTAAAACACATAGTTGGCAGAATTTGGTCACTTGAGCTATAGCTATAAACATTGTCACCGCCCAAAAGAACCCATTCTGTAATCCTTTAGTCTCTCCTCCTGACGGTGCTTTACGTCCCTGCTCCCTCTCTCATCTGTCAACCAGGTGTCCAGGGTTGCCCCGGCAACGCCCACAGCCTCACACAACCACATCCGACTGGCCTCACTGCCGCTTAATGTACTCAGCCCTGAATGCCCTCCCTCCTCCCTTCTTCTGATTGGCCAAACACTGGGACACCATCCAATGGTGTGATACCATCTGCACTAGATGGCTGGTTTTAGCTTACCCTCTTGTGAAGAGCGATAGCCAATAGCATGAGCCGAGAGCGAACACAAAACAGTCAGTCAGTCAGACATGAGACAGTCAGACATAACAGACAGAAAGTCAGTCAGTCAGACAGACATAACAGAGAGACAGACAGACATAAGAGACAGACATAACAGACAGTCAGACAGACAGACAGACAGTCATACAACACTATGCCCTCTTTCGTCCCCTCACCTATGCACTACTGAAACAAATAAGGGAGGAAACAGAGCGATCCAGCAGGTCGCTGAAGGCAGTGTGTGTGTGTGGGCAATGGGCTGTGGCTCTGGCATCCTGGCACTCACACATACACGCACTCACGCAGACTCAAAGTACGTACACACACACACACAGATCATTGTCTCCAGAACCCACACGTCTGGCAGACACAACTGATTCACTGACAATACCATTTTGTCTGTGTGTCCTTCACAGTAACATAATACATGCATAGGATCAACATCATCATGTAATAACTAGCTTTCTTTTGGTTTGTAGCCGTTTTCTTGCATTTCATTTTGTTTGCCGGATTGGTTTTGGTTTTGTCTCACTTGGATTCTTTTGCTTATGTTTGACCTTCTTCCCTGAGATCTTTTTCTTTCATCCGCTTTTTATTTTGCAGAAAAAAATATCATCTTCGTTTGCAATAACAGGCATCTCTGAAATCTCTCACAAACACCAGTACAGGAACTTGCGACAAGCCCTGCCCTGCTTCACCCTGTAACCACAGTCCATTCACAGTAGCGCCCGGAGGAACACACGCGGACACACCACCGTATCAAAATGCACACTACTAACACCGTCACCCTGATTCCAAACACAAAGGTGAGCCTTTATATACGAGTTTCTCCAAACTGCCTTTGATAATGGTTTTTCATTCATTTTGACATTTGTCATTTTTTAATTTGAGATACCTTGTTTTTTTCTATTGTAAATGTGATTTATTAAATTGTTATTGATATTGTCATTATTATTTTTTATCATGACACAATAATTCAAACAAAAAAAAGCCAAACCTCACAAAATAACTGGACTGCCTAGCTGTTGGTTTCTTCCATGTGCAGGGATAGAATTGTCTGACAGCCCAGGCACTCTGAGTTTATAGTAAAATTAGCTCTATGTACTCAAATCATATATCACAACTATAACAACCTATGGAAGTGCCTCTGTACTCCCCTATCATGCAATTAGTTCAAATTCAGGTTGATGTTTTTGTTCACATATATGCTAAAGCTACAAAGAATGGTGATGTTTCTTCCTATATGGAAACCATTGGCTATAGGACAGAATCTTTGTAGAAGACTGCAAAATGTTATAAAGAGAGAGAGAGAGAGATCTTAAACATATATATTTATGGTATATGCTCCTTTTTAAAACTTGACTAAAATGAGCTTGTTGGCAGTTTAGTTATTTTCTGAACTCTTGAGCTAGCAGAATTCCATGATGGACAGCACCTCACTGTCACCATGACAATTCAATGAGCACCCACCCAACCTCCACAAATCTACAGTGCAACATTCAAAAAAAAACGAAACAAAAATGTCCATGATGCAAAATAGATGAAACATGTCAAAATCGACAATGGAAAAATTGAAGAAAAAAAGTGTTTGTTTTTTGATGGAAAGTATTATTGTTGAAAGATATGTGTCGATTGAGCCACGTGCAATGCATTGGGTAGATTCATTGTGTTTTGTCTGTTAGAGATTTTTAAGAAAGCTAAGAAGAAAAGAGAAAAAAAATCTATTTGTTTCAAGTCCGATGTGCTCCTGGACTCTAAACTAACAGAGCCATATCCTAGTCTTTGTAAGTTGGGGGTATTTGTTTTTATTTTCCTTTATTGTCTCTTTTTTAATGTTTAACGTGTAATCATTTGTTTATAAAAAATGTTTGGAGGGGCTGAAGGAAGAAACATTTCTTACAAAATGTTTAAAAACAAATTGAACATGGAATGAAAAACCGGTGAAATGAAAAACCGCCACTTTTACACACTATAAAGTACATTCAAACTATTACAAAATGAATGATAATGAACAAAATAATGACTACCTTTAGGAAACCGCATTTATTACTCCTCTTCTCTGTTCCTATTCCTTCTCCTGTTTGTAATATTGAGTGGAGGGAGGGGTTCCTATTCCTTCTCCTGTTTGTAATATTGAGTGGAGGGAGGGGTTCCTATTCCTTCCTATATTCCTCTAGTAGGTTGTGAAACAAAAGGCATTTTGGTTCAACCTTTAGATAGGACGAGAGCTGTACTGTAGGCTTATCAATGCCCACAACTACTTCTTCTGATTTCTCCCAGATTATTATACTCCTCTCTCTGAGTCTGAGCAAGGGAAAAAAAAACAGGAAAATGGCAGCTTAGAATTTGTTTCATTTGAGGAGCCAGCCAGTCTGTCAGAACCATGACGTAACGATAGAAATACAGTAGGCCTATGCAAAGTGAGCTTCCCTCCACCCCTTCCTTCTCCACCCTCTCCCTCATTCCCCTGTAAATTCACCTTGACTAGTGCTTGTGCTGTAGTGTAGTTTCCCAGCAGTTAAAGGTTGTCCCTTAAAAGTGCCTTTTGTTCACAGACTCCATTTTGTAATCCAGATCGCTCCCCTTTCATTCGAAATAATTCAAGGTAGAGGTGGAAGTGCCCCTAAGTGCAGATCTAGGATCAGTTTACTGTATATCTTGACCTGAACCATTAGGAGGGGATATGCAAAACTGACCTTCGATCAGTGCTTAGTGAGCAACTTCATCCCACCTCAACCTTTGAAAAATGATCCCCCTCCATTGTATCAACCTTCCCATAAATCCTTTCCCTTTTCAAAATCCGTATATATATAGTACAAAAGGAAACTGGTGTGAATTAGTTCTTTACTTTTTATTGATAAATGATGAAAAAAAAATACTGAAAAGGCAAAAAAAACTTGTTCTCGTTCCCCCTTGCTCTCTGGCTTTTTTCTTCTTCCCTCCGTCTCCTCCTCTCCTCTCCTCTGTCTATCTGTTCTCTCGTAGACACCGGAGTAGTCTGTAACTGTGTCCTCTCTCTCTCCTTCCCCCTCCCTCCCTTCCTTCCTTCCGTTGATGGAAGGGGTTGTTGAAAAAAAAATGGCCGAAACTTTTTGTCTTGAGCAGAATGCAGTTAGCTCACGTTATTCTTGTCTGTATTGCCTCTTCTTCACATTGTATACCATTACCCATCCTCTTCAGCTTCTCCATTCAAACAGCTAATGTAAGTGAACAAATTACACCAATGGGCTTTTGGGGGTGCGCCTGCCCAGTGTAGGGTAGGACTGGGTGTTAGGGGTTATGGGGGTAAAGGTCTTAGGGGGTCAATAATGTTGGGGTAAAGGAGAAATAATAGGGGTACCTTTTGGGTGTTGGGGGGGGGGGGCTGCTCTTCTGCTGTGACAAGTTAAGAGTTTTTATTTTATTTATTTTGTTTTATTTTATTCCTTTATTTTTATTTTTGACTTAATTTGGATTTTTGCTTTCATAGTTCCTAACTATCAGGGTATGCCGTCATTGAAACTCTATAAGAGAGTCTTGGACTGTAAATGAAATGCTACAAGCACCTTATAACTACTGGCTGAGAAAAGGGGGTTTGCAATACTACCAGCACACACACACACCTAGTCATGTATCAAATACTCTAAACTCTTGTATTATTATTGTGAGGTTTTATCTAGTGAAGCCAGGAGCAGTATTAGCCATTGGCAAAACACACACCACAACCCACCATATAGAGCCAGCGTGAACCAGGCTTGAGGCATACTCTCAAGTGAAACGTAGAGATATCAGTTTGAATGCCAGGCTCTAAAAACTCTGTTCCGTTTTGAGATTATTATTATTTTTATTTTTTTCGTGGTGTCTAGACAGTACGCCCTTTGACCCCCGACCCTACGCCCTCAGAGCAGAAGAGCCCCACTCATGCCTGTAGCTCTGTTTGAAATGGCACCCTATTCCCTATATAGTGCACTACTTTTTCACTATTCCCATAGGGCCCTGTTCAAAAGTAGTGCACTATGTAGGGAATAGGATGCCATTTTAAATGCATCCCATGTCTTTGTGTATAAGAAACACCCCCAGAGCTCTATAGGTGAAATGCATGTGTTAATTACAGTTTCTTTTCCATAAGAAGAAAAACACAGTTTGAGCAGAGCAGCACCTTGATTGAATAAAAGGATGTTCTTGACTGTAGCATCTTGACTGTGTTGTGTCTTTATTTATGATCATGACTGAGAATGGAAATGATGATAGTGGAACCTCATACCTACATGACAAGTTCAGGTAGTTTGATGTGGAAAGGTAGCCATACAGTGAAGGATGTTCTTGACTGTTGGATCTGTGTTGTCTTCATTATAATGACTGGAAATTAATATGATGAAGGGATATAGTGGGGCAAAAAAGTATTTAGTCAGCCACCAATTGTGCAAGTTCTCCCACTTAAAAAGATGAGAGAGGCCTGTAATTGTCATCATAGGTACACTTCAACTATGACAGAAAAATGAGAAAAGAAATCCAGAAAATCACATTGTAGGATTTTTAATGCAAATGATGGTGGAAAATAAGTATTTGGTCAATAACAAAAGTTTATCTCAATACTTTGTTATATACCCTTTGTTGGCAATGACAGAGGTCAAACGTTTTCTGTAAGTCTTCACAAGGTTTTCACACACTGTTGCTGGTATTTTGGCCCATTTCTCCATGCAGATATCCTCTAGAGCAGTGATGTTTTGGGGCTGTTGCTGGGAAACACGGACTTTCAACTCCCTCCAAAGATTTTCTATGGGGTTGAGATCTGGAGACTGGCTAGGCCACTCCAGGACCTTGAAATGCTTCTTACGAAGCCACTCCTTCGTTGCCCGGGCGGTGTGTTTGGGATCATTGTCATGCTGAAAGACCCAGCCACGTTTCATCTTCAATGCCCTTGCTGATGGAAGGAGGTTTTCACTCAAAATCTCACGATACATGGCCCCATTCATTCTTTCCTTTACACGGATCAGTCGTCCTGGTCCCATTGCATAAAAACAGCCCCAAAACATGATGTTTCCACCCCCATGCTTCACAGTAGGTATGGTGTTCTTTGGATGCAACTCAGCATTCTTTGTCCTCCAAATACGACGAGTTGAGTTTTTACCAAAAAGTTATATTTTGGTTTCATCTGACCATATGACATTCTCCCTCTTCTTCTGGATCATCAAAATGCTCTCTAGCAAACTTCAGACGGGCCTGGACATGTACTGGCTTAAGCAGGGGGACACGTCTGGCACTGCAGGATTTGAGTCCCTGGCGGTGTAGTGTGTTACTGATGGTAGGCTTTGTTACTTTGGTCCCAGCTCTCTGCAGGTCATTCACTAGGTCCCCCCGTGTGGTTCTGGGATTTTTGCTCACCGTTCTTGTGAGATCTTGCGTGGAGCCCCAGATCGAGGGAGATTATCTGTGGTCTTGTATGTCTTCCATTTCCTAATAATTGCTCCCACAGTTGATTTCTTCAAACCAAGCTGCTTACCTATTGCAGATTCAGTCTTCCCAGCCTGGTGCAGGTCTACAATTTTGTTTCTGCTGTCCATTGACAGCTCTTTGGTCTTGGCCATAGTGGAGTTTGGAGTGTGACTGTTTGAGGTTGTGGGCAGGTGTCTTTTATACTGATAACAAGTTCAAACAGGTGCCACTAATACAGGTAACGAGTGGAGGACAGAGGAGCCTCTTAAAGAAGAAGTTACAGGTCTGTGAGACAGAAATCTTGCTTGTTTGTAGGTGACCTAATACTTATTTTCCCACCATAATCTGCAAATAAATTCATTAAAAATCCTACAATGAAAATTACAGGCCTCTCTCATCTTTTTAAGTGATAGAACTTGCACAATTGGTGGCTGACTAAATACTTTTTTCCCCCACTGTAACTATTGTTAGTGTTATTAGCAGTGGGGGGAAAAGTACCCAATTTCATACTTCAGCAAAAGTAAAGATACTTAATAGGAAATGACTCAAGTAAAAGCCACCCAGTAAAGTACTACTTGAGTAAAAGTCTAAAAGTATTTGGTTTTAAATATACTAAAGTATTAAAAGTATACTGAACAAAAATATAAACGCAACAAGTGTTAGTCCCATGTTTCATGAACTGAAATAACAGATCCCAAAAATGTTCCATATGCACAAAAAGCTTTTCTCTCAAATGATGTGCACAAATGTGTTTACATTGCTGTTAGTGAGCATTTATCCTTTTCCAACAATCTATCCACCTGACAGCTGTGGCATTTCGAGAAGCTGATTAAACCACATGATTATTACACAGGTGCACCTTGTGCTGGGGACATTAAAAGGCCAATCTAAAAAATTTGCAGTTTTGAGGGAGTGTGCAATTGGCATGCTGACTGCAGGAATATCTACCAGACCTGATGCTATTCTCCAGTCATGTGAAATCCATAGATTAGGGCCTAATGAATTTATTTCAATTAAGTGAGTTCCTTCTATGAACTGTAACTCAGTAAACAATCTTTGAAATGTTTTGTTCAGTATAAATGTTATTGCAAAAATATACTTAAGTATCAAAAGTAAAATTTAAAATCCTTTCACATTCTTTATATTAAGCAAACCAGACGGCATGATTTTCTTTTGTTTTATGGATAACCAGAGGCACACTCCAACACAATGACATTGTTTACAAACAAATCATTTGTGTTTAGTGAGTCAGCCAGATCAGAGGCACAAATCAAATCAAATTTTATTTGTCACATACACATGGTTAGCAGATGTTAATGCGAGTGTAGCAAAATGCTTGTGCTTCTAGTTCCGACAATGCAGTAATAACCAACAAGTAATCTAGCTAACAATTCCAAAACTACTACCTTATAGACACAAGTGTAAGGGGATAAAGAATATGTACATAAAGATATATTAATGAGTGATGGTACAGAGCGGCATAGGCAAGATACAGTAGATGGTATTGAGTACAGTATATACATATGAGATGAGTATGTAAACAAAGTGGCATAGTTAAAGTGGCTAGTGATACATGTATTACATAAAGATGCAGTAGATGATATAGAGTACAGTATATACGTATACATATGAGATGAATGATGTAGGGTATGTAAACATTATATTAGGTAGCATTGTTTAAAGTGGCTAGTGATATATTTTACATCATTTACCATCAATTCCCATTATTAAAGTGGCTGGAGTTGAGTCAATGTGTTGGCAGCAGCCACTCAATGTTAGTGGTGGCAGTTTAACAGTCTGATGGCCTTGAGATAGAAGCTGTTTTTCAGTCTCTCGGTCCCAGCTTTGATGCACCTGTACTGACCTCGCCTTCTGGATGATAGCGGGGTGAACAGGCAGTGGCTCGGGTGGTTGTTGTCCTTGATGATCTTTATGGCCATCCTGTGACATCGGGTGGTGTAGGTGTCCTGGAGGGCAGGTAGTTTGCCCCCGGTGATGCGTTGTGCAGACCTCACTACCCACTGGAGAGCCTTACGGTTGTGGGCGGAGCAGTTGCCGTACCAGGCGGTGATACAGCCCGACAGGATGCTCTCGATTGTGCATCTGTAGAAGTTTGTGAGCGCTTTTGGTGACAAGCCTCCATCAGCCTCCTCCTTCTTCACGATGCTGTCTGTGTGGGTGGACCAATTCAGTTTGTCTGTGATGTGTACGCCGAGGAACTTAAAACTTACTACCCTCTCCACTACTGTTCCATCGATGTGGATAGGGGGGTGTTCCCTCTGCTGTTTCCTGAAGTCCACAATCACCTCCTTAGTTTTGTTGATGTTGAGTGTGAGGTTATTTTCCTGACACCACACTCCGAGGGCCCTCACCTCCTCCATTAGCAGTAGGGATGACCATGGATGTTCTCTTGGTAAGTACTTGAATTGGACCATTGTCCTGTCCTGCTAAGCATTCGAAATGTAACGAGTACTTTTGGGTGTCGGGGAAAATGTATGGAGTAAAAATGACATTATTTTCTTTAGGAATGTAGTGGAGTAAAAATGACATTATTTTCTTTAGGAATGTATGGAGTAAAAATGACATTATTTTCTTTAGGAATGTAGCGGAGTAAAATTTGTCAAAAATATACATAGTAAAGTACAGATGGCCCCAAAAAACGACTTAAGTAGTACTTTAAAGTATTTTTACTTAATTACTTTACACTACTGCTTATTAGGCATATTTTCTCGTCCACCTACCCGCCATTTTTTCGAAAGGCAACTTCCGGATCTCCCAACTTCCTATTAACTAGCTACGTCACTTCTGTGTATACAGTTTGTAAACAATGCCAGAACAAAGATGGATTCATCAAGAGGTTTAATCTAAAAATATAGTCAGATCGAATAACCAAATAGCACAAATTGAAATCGGTGTCTTTTACAGTTCGCTGACTTAGGTATTGGTATAATTAGAGACAGCATTTACATGTCGTTGTTTCGAGCGATATTGACTTTTATTTCTAAGTTACACAGCGATTAGAATTGTTTTTCTGCATCGACGTTGGAGGGCTGTTGTTCATTCCTACTCGCTAGCTACCCAGCAGGCTAGCTAAAAAGACAACTTATTTAGCAAGACACGTAAAAATATTTGTTTTTGTTGCTTATCTTTGCTGTCCTGTTCGCTAGCTGTCCTGTTCGTAGTGGGGATTGTGTGTGCTGGTCCAGTTCAATGGGGAACTGTTTGTCTTCGCAAGGCGCCGACGACTTGTCTCTCCTCAACGAGTCCCAGGAAGCCAGTGTTCCAGGGGAGCCCCCACCGCCTTACCAGGTAAATTCAGGGGGAGATGGATCACATCTATACCGGGGATTCATTGATAACAATGTCAACTAACTGTCCACGTTGTTAAGTTAGCCTAGTGGTATGTTGCATTGGCTGTGTTTTGTATCTTGTTGCTCATTTCGTATTCTGTCAGAAGTTTAGGGTTCACTAGTAAGCTATAACTGTCATGTGAAAAATTCTAGCATGATTTAGCTTACTAACACCTATAAAGGCTTTCTGTCCATTTCCCCATCAAGTCAATGGTATAAAATCTGACTGAGATAGTAGAGGATCCACATGTAGTTTTGGGGGGGTCCAGAGACCCCCCGATGACTGTATCATGGGTTACCCTGTACCCCTCTCCCCACATTCCATACAGGAGCGTGTCCAGGCGCCAGTGTACCACCCCACCCCCAGTCAGACGTGCCTGGCCAGCCAGCTGACAGAGGAGGAGCAGGTCCGTATCGCCCAGCGGATTGGCCTCATCCACCACCTCCCCAGAGGCATCTTCGACCCCGGCTCTGAGCCCTCTGACAAGAAAGTCAAAGAGTATGTATTTTTCTGCCCTGTGACCAACCATATAATTTTCTTGTAGCTCAACCAATTTAGACACAAATTTACTAGCAATGTCCTATTTCTAGCCACATTATCTTGAGCAATGGCCCAGAAGGATATTAGTGGGTCCTCACCTCATCCATTACCAAGTGTATGTAAGTTAGCTGTAGGCCTCTTATTATTTGAAACCAAATTTAGACTAAATGCTATCTGTCATGTCGTGCGCCTCACTCTCTCCAGGTGTGCGATCTGCATGAATGACTTTGAGTACGGCGACCCCATCCGGTTCCTTCCCTGCCTGCACATCTACCACGTGGACTGCATCGACACCTGGCTGATGAGGTCCTTCACCTGTCCTTCCTGTATGGAGCCTGTGGATGCCGCCCTGCTCTCCTCCTATGAGACCAACTGAACTGGTCTCAAAGGAGACCAGTTCACTCATCTGAGCAGTCTCTGGCTGGGTCCTGTTCATTAGGCCAAACAGAAGAAAACTGATTAAAACAGGGAGTAACTTGACCTGGACTTGTCCAATAAGAAGTGCTTGTTCAATTTTTTTTCAGTTGCAAAACTATTCCCTATTTAATGTACTACTTTTCACCAGAGCCTTATAGGCCCTGATCCAAAGTAGTGCATTAAATAGGGAATAGGGTGCACACAATCCTAGAAACTTCCCCTCTAACAGAGGTGCCAAACGCCCTTACACATCACCTCTTTAACCTGGATGTTCTGTCCTAGTCACACATCCCTGGGAGGAGTGATGGGTTGTATCAAAATATATATATTTTTTAAATGTAACCTTTATTTAACTAGTGAAGTCGGTTAAGAACAAATTCTTATTTACAATGACGGCCTACACCGGCCAAACTCGGACGGCGCTGGGCCAATTGTGTGCCGCCCTATGGGGACAGCCAATTGTGATACAGTCTGGATTTGAACCAGGTGGTCTGTAGTGACGCCTCTAGCACTGAGATGCAGTGTCTTAGACCACTGCGCCACTTGGAAGCTCCATATGTAGGGCGTACCACACTGAGTGTGTTGAAAGTGGGGTGTTCTACTCTGTATTGGGGCTTTTGGAATTAGGAACGTCTGTCTCTTTCGCCTTTTCAGACTTGTTTTCAAATACATCTTAAGTGAAGTGAAGGATATAGATGGAGATCTTTAGAAGTCATGATGAGCGATATTATTGACAACTGATTTCACCTTTGGATGATCTGAGGGTGGTAGACTAGAGATTGGCCCATTAGTTTAGTTTATGTAGGCTGGTCTTGGATCTGTTAGTGCAACTGATGGCACAAACAGATCTATATCTTTGTTTATGTGGTTGGTTTATTTTAATTCCCTTTTCAATCATCCCCCTCCAGACTAAAATGTGCAATATGATGTGAGGAAGTGCTAGAATTGCACCGTTCTGATTGGTCAAAAGAAGGTGACCCCCGACCTTAACACTGCTGTCTCGGCCAATTAGCTTTAAGACGGGTATGGCCTTGAATGTCTCTCAAAAAAGCACAGGGCTCTTGACTAGGATGCAAACATTTTTCTCATTAAATGGCAATCATAGAGAGAGAAAAAAGTTCACAAAGTAATGAGATATGAGAATAAGCTATGAGGTCTCCATCCCATGCCGGTCTAGTAGGTTACCTCATGACTTACTACTGGCCTCATACCTTTATTGGAGATGTTGGATTTGTATGTATGTTGTTTTACAGGGTGGGTTGTTGTAGCTGTTAGTCCAGATCTATTTGTGCTGTCTTGCCAAGGTGGCCAGCCTTACTGGGCTAGCTCTTAGTACCTTAAACTGCATTTTCACCTTGGATCTTTTTCCTTACAAAGCTTTGCCTTGACTGTGTGCTGTCTTACTCTTATGAGATCATGGCTTGTTGTTGTTCATTCTTATGTTTACTGTTAGTGAGTGACTTTTGCGTCCAAAATGGCAAACTAATCCCTATATAATGCACTACTTTTGAGCAAAGCACGATGCAGGAACTGGTCAAGAGCAGTGCACTATGTAGGGATTAGGGTGCCATTTTGGACGTGGCCCAAAATGCTGTGCCATTATCTATCCCCGAATTCTATGCACCTTGGGATCTCCTCTGGTACCGTGTAGGTCTGGGACTGTATTCACAAAGAGTCTTAGAGCAGGAGACCGTTTTGCCTTTTGGATCATAGTTATATGGACTCCTAGTCTTTGTGACGACAGGCCTTGAATCAGGACAGAGGAAATATATTTTGTTCTCCTTTTCCCTCTTCCTTCTTCTATTTCTCCTACTACTCACTCTATTGTCTCTTTGAATAACTTTATTGTAGAAGTGTTTGACAAGAGAGAAAGAGAATGAATACGTGTCAAAATATAATTTACACTGTTTTGGATACTTTGTGTAAAGGTTGTATCTAGAGTGTTTTTTCCAATGTTGTCAGAAAATGTGTTTGTGAATATAGATCTGTTTTTTTGTATTGTAGTGATGATCTATTCTACATGATTGAATTCCAGAGGCTTTTTAAACTGTTTTGTCGATTGATTATTGGACTAAAATGAATAGGAAACTCTTATTGATTGACTGTGGTTTGATACTAACAAAGTAAGGACAAGTGAGAGAGGGTACAGACTCAAACTGAGGAGAATAGAACGGATTGTGACTTGAACCCATTCTGAATGTAACTATCTGATCGTGGACATTACTGTGGTGAAGTCCAAACCAGGAGCGTATTTGAAATGTACCCTCGTCACCAACTCTCTTCAGGTGAAAGTGGGGACAGTATGGCTGCTATTCAGTTCAGTCCTAGACCTATGCCCTTTTTAGGTGAACGTGAGCCAACTCCTGTGAAGTACAATCATTTCTGATACTCGTGTCATTGTTTTAGTGCTCCTTGAAGCCGGAGATGGAGAGTGTGTCTACTGAAAGAAGAATATGATTAGTCAGACTGTTCCTGGCTGCTGTTTCTGGGTTTTGTAATGTGTGTGTGCAATGAGGGCTCAGCTTTTAGGAAAAACTACAATAAAAAGTGGATGCCAAATCTAACCTTCTTCATATATGGCTTCTTATTACCATATTCTAATTTTGTATCTGTTTCATCATAGTTGTTACATTGTTTTAGCAATTTGTAATAATGATTTGCAAGTGCACCATCTTTGGCATAACAGGTTAGCTAGATTGAGGTGTCTTGTGATTCCAGTGTATCCCACCCACAGGATGCTTTCACCATCATAGTCCACCCATCTATCGTCCGCTACAGTGAGGTCATCAAGAAAGAAGACCCTATTTAGATGTTTTTTTGCCTGCTAAGAATGGAAGAGGGATGACCTCAATGATGACACAGAGGTCTTCTGTCCCCTGCTAGACAAGGACCACCTCAATGATGAAACAGAGGTCTTCTGTCCCCTGCTAGACAAGGGCCACTGTCAACTGAGTTTATTTTCTAACTGTCAACTGAGTTTATTTTCAGCAAATGTGTAAATATTTGTATGAACATAAGATTCAACAACTGAGACATAAACTGAACAAGTTCCACAGACATGTGACTAACAGAAATGGAATAATGTGTCCCTGAACAAAGGGGGGTCAAAAGTAACAGTCAGTATCTGGTGTGGCCACCAGCTGCATTAAGAACTGCAGTGCATCTCCTCCTCATGGACTGCACCAGATTTGGCAGTTCTTGCTGTGAGATGTTACCCCACTCTTCCACCAAGGCACCTGCAAGTTCATGGACATTTCTGTGGGGAATGGCCCTAGACCCCACCCTCCGATCCAACAGGTCCCAGACGTGCTCAATGGGATTGAGATCAGGGCTCTTCGCTGGCCATGGCAGAACACTGAAATTCCTGTCTTGCAGGAAATCACGCACAGAACGAGCAGTATGGCTGGTGGCATTGTCATGCTACAGGGTCATGTCAGGATGAGCCTGCAGGAAGGGTACCACTTGAGGGAGGAGGATGTCTTCCCTTAAACGCACAGCGTTGAGATTGCCTGCAATGACAACAAGCTAAGTCCGATGATGCTGTGACACACCGCCCCAGACCATGACGGACCCTCCACCTCCAAATCGATCCCGCTCCAGAGTACAGGCCTCGGTGTAACGCTCATTCCTTTGACAATAAACGTGAAACCGACCATCACCCCATGTGAGACAAAACCGCAACTCGTCAGTGAAGAACACTTTTTGCCAGTCCTGTCTGGTCCAGTGAAGGTGGGTTTGTGCCGATAGGCGACGTTGTTGCCGGTGATGTCTGGTGAAGACCTGCCTTACAACAGGACTACAAGCCCTCAGTCCAGCCACTCTCAGCCTATTGCGGACAGTCTGAGCACTGATGTAGGGATTGTGCGTTCCTGGTGTAACTCGGGCAGATGTTGTTGCCATCATGTACCTGTCCCGCAGGTGTGATGTTCGGATGTACCGATCCTGTGCAGGTGTTGATACACGTGGTCTGCCACCGCGAGGACGATCAGCTGTCCGTCCTGTCTCCCTGTAGCGCTGTCTTAAGCGTCTCACAGTACAGATATAGCAATTTATTGCCCTGGCCACATCTGCAGTTCTCATGCCTCCTTGCAGCATGCCTAAGGCACGTTCACCCAGATGAGCAGGGACCCTGGGCATCTTTCTTTTAGTGTCCTAAGTTTTCATAACTGTGACCTTAATTGCCTACCATTTGTTAGCTGTTAGTGTCTTAACGACCGTTCCACATGTGCATGTTCATTAATTGTTTATGGTTTATTGAACAGGCATGGGAAACAGTGTTTAACCCTTTACAGTGAAGATTTGTGAAGTTATTTGGATTTTTACGAATTATCTTTGAAAAACAGGGTCCTGAAAAAGGGAGGTTTCTTTTTTTGCTGGGTTTATATGCAGGCCAGACTGGCCAGTAATAGGTTGATACTGCCTATTTTATTATTTCAGTTGCCTGATAGGTTGATACTGTCTATTGTATTATTTCAGTTGCCTAGTAGGTTGATACTGACTATTTCACTATTTCAGTTACCTAATAGGTTGATACTGCCTATTTTATTTTTTCAGTTGCCTAATAGGTTGATACTGACTATTTCATTATTTCATTTACCTAATAGGTTGATACTGCCTATTTCATTATTTCAGTTGCCTAATAGGTTGATACTGCCTATTTCATTATTTCAGTTACCTAATAGGTTGATACTGCCTATTTTATTTTTTCAGTTGCCTAATAGGTTGATACTGCCTATTTCATTACATGTTTTCTCTGCTTAACAGCAGGCATCTTTATTCCTAAAGGCTCATAATTCTAGATACACACAAATTAGAATCATTAAATACGTGAATGTCTTATACATTGGGGCAAAAAAGTATTTAGTCAGCCACCAATTGTGCAAGTTCTCCCACTTAAAAAGATGAGAGAGGCCTGTAATTTTCATCATAGGTACACTTCAACCATGACAGACAAAATGAGAAAAAAAATGAAGAAAATCACATTGTAGGATTTTTAATGAATTTATTTGCAAATTATGGTGGAAAATAAGTATTTGGTCAATAACAAAAGTTTATTTCAATACTTATTGACACTTTGTTGGCATGTTGCATTTGAACAAAATGTTTGAAAAGCTCTTCATAAATAAGTTAGCATTTTGAGTGAAACTATCCTGTAGACATGACATTATTTAAGCATTCAGAACAGTCTTTTTGGTAACATTAGGAATTAGAATACTGGAATGGTATTGAAGTTAGATTACTTGTTGGTTATTACTGCATTGTCGGAACTAGAAGCACAAGCATTTCGCTACACTCGCATTAACATCTGCTAACCATGTGTATGTGACAAATAAAATTTGATTTGATTTGACCTTCTTATGATGAGCCAAAGGTCAGTCAAGTTGGTCAGGGAGTTGGTTAACTTAAGATAAAAGCATCTGCCAAATTTCATATACAGCTCTGGAAGAAATGAAGACACCACTGCAAAATTATCAGTTACTCTGGTTGTACTATTTATAGGTATGTGTTTGGGTAAAATGTACATTTTTGGTTTATTCTATAAACTACTGACAACATCCAAATTCCAAATAAAAATATTGTCATTTAGTGCATTTATTTACAGAAAATGGACAGGTCATGGGTTCAGGTCTGGAGTCAGGGTTCAGGTCTGGAGTCAGGGTTCAGGTCTGGAGTCAGGGTTCAGGTCTGGAGTCAGGGTTCAGGTCTGGAGTCAGGGTTCAGGTCTGGAGATTGGGCTGGCCATGACAGGGTCTTGATCTGGTGGTCCTCCGTCCACACCTTGATTGACCTGGTTGTGTGGTATGGAGCATTGTCCTACTGGAAAAGCCAATCCTCAGAGTTGGGGAACATTGTCAGATCAGAAGGAAGCACGTTTTCTTCCAGGACAATCTGTACGTGGCTTGATTCATGCGTCCTTCACAAAGACAAATCTGCCTGATTCCAGTCTTGCTGAAACACCCCCAGATCATCACTGATCCTCCACCAAATTTCACAGTGGGTGCGAGACACTGTGGCTTGTAGGTCTCTCCAGGTCTCACACCCACTGTGACATTTGGTGGAGGAATTTCTGAGCCAGGAGTGGCATAATGTCACCCAACATGACAGTGAAAGACTGGTGGAGGGCAGGACAAGACGCATGAAAGCTGTGATTGAAAATCAGGGTTATTACACCAAATATTGATTTCTGAACTCTTCCCAAGTTAAAACATTAGTATTGTGTTGTGTAAAAATGAATATGAACTTATTTTCTTAGCATTATTCGAGGTCTGACAACACTGCATATTTTTTGCTATTTTGACCAATTGTCATTTTCTGCAAATAAATGCTCTAAATTACATTTTTATTTGGAATTTGGGAGAACTGTTGTCAGTAGTTTATATAATTAAACAAAAATGTTAATTTTACCCAAACACATACCTATAAATAGTAAAACCAGAGAAAGTGATCATTTGCAGTGGTTTATTAATATTTTCCAGAGCTGTATATTACCTATGCCTATCCTGCCATTCATTGTAATTAGACTGGTATAGGATTCATCCCTGACCAAGATGGCTGCCGTGTTTGCCCAATTATGGAAATTTGAGGGTTTATTGTCACATGTGCTCCTGCTACACCCCCTAGTGGACATTTGGTGTCTCCTTGACCTGCAGCCATTCCCCCAGTTCTCTCCCTCTCCCTCTTCTTCTCTCTCTCTCTCTGTGTGATTGTGTGGTTGGAGACAGGTGTGCTGGAGTCGGAGCAGTTCCCGACCAGCTGCAACCCGTTCCATAATCAAGACCTCTACAAATACTCAATCCTGCCACTTCCACTCTGCCAGATCGTAATCTCCATTCATTTTTCCGCTCTGACTGGTTCCTGTCTCCTGTTCCACATTTCACCACCCTGCTACCCTGTTCTGAATTCAACTCACCATCACTCCCTTGGATTCCCCTCCGGACCTGTTTACCCTGTCCCAACACAGCGCACTCCAACCTCAGCCTCCACATCGGGTTTCCTACAACTCATCCAAGCTTCCCTGGATCTGCACTTCATCTCTCCCTGTGTTGCAATAAATATCTTGGTTCATTCATCCCTGTTTCCTGGTCTGAGTCTGCTCTTGGGTTCTCCTGTGCTGCTCCGCTTAACATTTGACAATGCCCCTCTAGTAATTCAATAGGCTCTCTATGGGTTTACAGCAGCCCGCAGGACACATGGCAAATTCAATTGTATGATGACAAAAATGTTGCTTGACATTGAGCGCCATCAAGTGACGTCACTGTGTGAAACACCTCAATATTAGTTCATGAAGACAAATCACTTCATAACCTATATCTGGCGTTGTGGCATACACATCTCTCTCCATTTTGTTTGACTACATAGGAAGTGATAAATAACAGGTCAAACATGGCCCGTCATATCCCTTATAAGTTTGTATGAGTTCAAATTAATGGCCAGTTAGAGCTCTGGTTTCAGAGCTAATGATGGCCTGTCTTACAGAGAAAGCTCATCAGAGAGTTCCTGACCCTTCAGGGGCAGGCTGCACTGTCAACCGACATCACTGTCAATCACATGAGGGGATGGATCATCTTCAATGTTCAGAAAGCCTTCATGAAAAAGTGAGAGCGACCTCAAGGTCCACAGGCAGTCAACCTGTCCAACACTTTCCTGTTTAGCTAATAATGAAGCTAAATACATGGCCAAAATACGATAAGTCTCTTTGCTGAATATATGACGCAAAGTGACTGATATGCGTTCTGTGTTTCCTTTGTAGATTTCAGGAAGAGAGAGGGGAGAAAACCCTGCCTCGTTGAGCTGGTAAGAAATATATTTCACTTTATAACCAGCGAGATGTGAAAGATCCATAATAGCCTAATCAAAATGACATTGTCAAGTGTGTCAGGTGTTCAAAATGAGTTGTAAATGCTTTCATTCGTATAAACATTTGCCACTGCTAATATGCAACTCAATATTCCACTAAATTCAAACTCACAGACAGACATTGAAGGTGAGGAGTCGGCACAGGCTGGTTAACATCAAGCAGGATGTTTGGAGAGAGCTCAATGTGGAACGATGCCCGTCTCTCCGGTCTACTGGAAAGGAATGACCAGCTTCTCTTATCCCTGTTTGTGACTATGTTCAGTGTAATACTGTAGTAATAGAGGCATGCGGTGTGTTTCATAAGAAATACATGCAGTGCATTCAGAAAGTATTCATACCCCTTGACTTATTCCACATTTTGTTGTGTTAAAGCCCGAAATTCTACATTTATTAAATTGTTTTTTTTTCACCCATCTAATGACGAAGTCAAAACAGGATTGTTGACATTTTTGCAAATTTATTGAAAATGTAATATATAAATATCTTATTATAGACTGCTGTTTTAACCTCTATCAATAGTCATAAGAGGAGCATTTAGAGATCACATGGAAAAGAGAGAAATACATGTTAAGTTCATTGTGGAGCAGCAGCAGCTCTTCATTGACAACGCAGTGAAACATGCCCAACCTGACATCAGGTCAGAGGAGATGCTCCAGGTGGAGATTCCACAGGAAGTCAGGGAGGTCGTGGAGAGCCTGGTGGACATGGCAGCAGGAAGAGACAGCACAAGGGACATCGTCCAAAGAGCCCTCACTGAAATCGGGACCAAGGTGACGAGCTGCCTCCAAGACCTTCTCGAAGCAGGTCGTGGTGCTCAGTTAAACCGTCAGGACATTATCTCCCAGGTAATTCTTCAAGTGACTTACAAACTCTTTCTCTGAAGGTCACCCCTCTTTTGAAGGATGCAGAAGCTCTCCTATGGTCCTTGTTATGGGCCAGGCCACGGGGGGCAGCTGGTCAACCCTCTTCAGCAGTCCACAGATCCACAGGTGGTGAAGAGGGTTAAACCAAGGCCTTATACCTTCTAAAGGGTTAATATATTGTGTTATGATAAACTGTAAGGGTCTCCTCTTCAGGACCTCTCTGTGTGTGTCTCTGTTTTGAGTGTTGTGACCTTCAGACACTATCAGAAGGTGTCTACGTTCAGACTCCTCCTGTCTGGATCCCACCGTGGTTATCTGGTTGTCCGACAACACAAGGCTGCCACAGACCTGATGAAACCAGCCCCCTGTCAGAAGATGCTTACACTGGTTCACCTTGTCATGACCCTGTACTTGTGATGAAAGGTCACGTTTTGGTCCAACCCACTTCTGAGCTTTTAATTGCTGATAAGATGGTTACTGCTGTCAGGGGAGGTTAGATTTATTAAAATGTTGCTGCCAGGGAAACTCACGCAAGGAGGACTGGGAGAGGCTATATGAGTTACAGGAGGTCTTAGACATTTTGCAGAACTTGGGGAGAAACTATCATATACTGTTATATTGTTCTCCGTACCAACTTCTGTCTAGAAATGATATTAGTAAAGGAGTATTTTTTGATGCTTAAACAGAGTCTGTGTTTCCTTTCCATTACTAATGTATGTTTGATAATTATATAGACCTGATCATTTGTTGAAGAAATTGACCAACAGTGGCCACGAACATCATGGCGAACCTGGTGGAGATACTAGGCCCCAGAACGGTGCCGGTGAGAGCACTTGGACTGGGATCAAAGATCTTCAACCTCTGAGGTTTGCCTTGTAGCTCTGTGGATTGCTAAGAGTGTACCTGATCGGTTTGCTGCTAACAAGGAGAAGGGACATATTACCCAGAGTATGATGGAAAACCATGCTCTAAGTTCTTGTTCAAAGAAGACATAGAGTTGAAGAAGCAAGGTAAAAGCAACGCTGCTGTGTCAGACTCTGAGCCACTGACCTCTAGCTCGGCACCTGACCAAGGAGACATTAGAGCAGAAACACAGCAGAATGAGGAAGTTAGTGACCCTTTCCCCCGGAATCGGAACCCTCCCAAGCTGTTGTTTCCGACTGGCATTTAGACCTGGAGCCCATCCTACCACAGAACTATCTACAGCTGGTATAGGAGGCTGAGGCTAGAGAAGCACCTCGTTCTGATGCCACCAGCACCACATTCCAGACCATCATAGAAGATGACCAGCCTTCGCAGTCTTCGAGGACTGCGCTGGACAGGAAGTGGAGCATGACAAACCAAAGAAGATGACCAGCCTTCTCAGTCTTCGAGGACTGCGCTGGACAGGAAGTGGAGCATGACAAGCCAAAGAAGATGAGGAGGATTCGCAACATCTTCAGAAGGAAATGTAATGAAGGGGCTTCTAAAGCCTATTATCACCACAAGACTTGTATACTAGAAGAGAATTCTAACAGCCTGACATTGTTATCTAATTTGTCTGTTATCTGGGAAATAGAATGATGGGATTTGGGCCTTTGCATTTCTGATTAGAAACCCCACAAGACTCCTACTAGAACAGAACAGCCTGATATTTATATATTTTTTGTTCCTATTTTATTGTTGTTCTCTTCATTTTAAAGTATAGTCATTTAACTTTTTTATGCACACTGATTGAGATAAAACTATGTTCAATCTATATTGTTACTCTGTGGTTGGATGTTGATAGAGGAAAGGATTTGAAATAATGTAGACGATGAAGAAATTATCTGTGCATTTTATACCCCACATGGTATACTCTTTTTATTAAAAAAATGTACAAATATATACAATATATACAAATATTTTTGTTGAACAAATTTCAAACAGTATAACTGACTTTACAAAAATGGATTTGACAGGTAGAAATATGACAGTAGTAATGGCTAAATCTTGAGATTGTAAATGAAAAAGGATAGATTTCATTTTGCTCTCATTTTCACAGTGACATTGATAAATGATTCAGAAATTTCACAAAATGTTCAGGAGTACTAGTCTATTTCTAGTGTACTAGGGATTTTATACTGGTGGACATTGAGTCAGTACTGCCAGTCAGACACATGGACATGTATCAATATCATACACATCCTAACTCATAGTTTAATGTGGCTACATTCAACACAGGAACTATGAGAATTTATATTACTAAGTTATTACTTACTTCTGTACAGTATTTCATTTTTTTAACAACTTAAAACTATTTAGGATCAACAACATTATAAAATATGGGGTCCTTCATCCTCTTTAAGGTCTTTAAAGTACAAAAATAGTGCCAACATCATCTAGGTCCAGGGTAATCTTCTGTTATGGACGGATACAACTTTGCTGAAAACACTTCTTTACAACTTTAAAAAGCATAGATTCCCATGCCAACCGTTGCCAGGGCTACACAGATCCCCAGCACCATTCTGAAGAGGGGTGATGCGTTGACCAGACTGGTCTGGATCTGAAAGGATCTAACTGTCAGTTTCTCTTCTGAGAAAAGAGGAAAGGAGGAATTATTAGTATTATCTAACACACTAACTGCATAAGTACTAAATATCACCGTCATCATATTCAGTCGTGTGTGTGTCCGTGCGTGTGGTGTGTGTGTGCGTGCGTGCATGCGTGCGTTCGCACATGCGTGTGCCTATGCATGTGTGTGTGTGTGTCTATGCCTATGCGTGTGTGTGTGTGTGTGTGTGTGTGTGTGTGTGTGTGTGTGTGTGTGTGTGTGTGTGTGTGTCTGTGTGTGCGCGTAACTTACCATCAGCCAGTTTGGAATGTGTCGACGTGTGTCTTGTGCATCTATTTCTGGTTGTCGTATGCATGAGCTCACTTTCCCTCTCTGTCACAGACACCATCTTCTGAAGATCGTCAAAGACCTGCATCACAGACAGATGCAAGACAACATCAGTCAAAAGTCAGTCGTCTTATGTACGAAGAGCCAAGAAGCTCATAAAAAAAACTAAATGGCACTCACTTAGCTTATAGTTGAACACCAACCCTAATATCTAACCTTATATCACCCCTAAACCATGGCTGTCCAGTTTCCCTATTCCTCGTCACCCCCCCCCCCCCCCATCTCCCCAACCCATCCTCCACTCCACTCCTCCATCCTCCACTCCTCTCCTCCATCCTCCTCACCTGGATGTTCAACTCGAAGGCTCTGACAGCCTCCTCCAGCATTCCTTTCCTCTCCTCTTCCTCCAGCTCTATGCTGTTCATTCTACTCCTGTACAGCTGTTTGAACAGGTTGGGGCTGCTCACGCCCGGGAAGGAAAAGAACGACAGACCCTCGCCACCCTTCAGCCCCAGAGACTTCTGGGTAATGCGGCCAAGGACTTGTCCGCCAGATAGGTCGCCGAGGTAGCGGGTGTACGCGTGGGCCACTAGGTACTCAGGGTTGTCTTTGCCGATCTGTGGAGGGAAGGAGAGAAGGAGAGAGAGTCAGTACAGTCACTGGTGTGAATGCACTATAAACCCATTCCAAGTAACCCATTTTTTACATTTTTTTTTTATTATCTCAACTTCTAACGTTTGGCTGAATTTACATTGGATTTTTGAAACCCTCATTTGCCTCATTTGCCCCCTTCATGGTTCAATAAGGCAGGGTTTCCTAAACTCGGTCTTGGGGCCCATTTTGGGTGCACGTTTAGTTTTTTACCCTAGCACTAAACAGATGATTCAAATAATCAAAGGTTGATGATGAGGTAGTTATTTGAATCAGCTGTGTGGTGCTGGGGCAAAAACTAAAATGTGCACCCAGAGGAGGCCCCTGGACCGAGTTTGGGTAACACTGTTATAAAGCATTATGGTACGATTCAACTTCCACAGACCAGTCCAGTTTAATACACACCTGTCTGAGTCTATGGGCATATATTTTAGTGGCAGCCGGTACAACAATCTTCTCTCTCCAGTCCTGCCCATAGAAATGCTCCAGGTCTCTCTCCACTGACTCCAGCCGTGCTAGTTCCAGGGGGAAGTATATAGGCGCGACACTCGGGTGGTTGGAGTTGTTGTCCAGAGCTTCCTCTAGTGCTTGATAGATCTCATAGAGGGAGCACAGGAGAAGCTGAGGAAAGGAGACAAGGAAAGGATATAAACTAGTGTTAGTCTCAATACTTCCATTATACATAAAACACAGCACCTTGACCCACAACAGTTGATAGCAGCACATGATAGAATGATGGAGCATGATGATGCATGGCGCTCCAGCTCGGAAAATGTTGCATGTCCACACGGAACATTCGGATCAACTGATGGGAATTACAGTGTAGATAAGGAATCACAAGACCAATTGCGTTGTACTTGCTAGTATCTCCATTTACTAACATGCAGCAGAGGTTTAAACAGAGAGATTAATCTTTGCCTTTGTTAATGATATGTTAATGATTGATTACCTTGTACTGTGTCAGACTGACGTTTCCTCTCTGGTAGGCCAGCATCAGCTCAGTGTTCTCTGCTCTTACATGGCTGTCCTTGGTCACAGCCTTAATCTGCTCAGACAGATCACTGTGGGAGAGAGAGAGGAAAACACATGAACCCCTGTATTCAACCTGTAAAGTTACAGCATTACTGTACTGTTCACAGACAGAGAGAGAGAGAGAGAGAGAGAGAGAGAGAGAGAGAGAGAGAGAGAGAGAGAGAGAGAGATGGGGGGGTCATGTTAACTTCTGTTTTCAACCTGTGATAAAGACTGTCTTACACACTGAGTGGTGATGGACATATGGATGAGAGGGGGAATGCCCACTGACATATAGGACAGCTGGGTGACATATCACTTTAAGGTGGAAAACCAACATGGGTCTATCAATGGAGGCTAACTGCTAATGGGGATAAGATACTGCAGGTGACGGCAAGTAGATCAGAGAAATAGACACCTACTCAGAAGAACACCCCATGAAACGCTGCCTCTTGCAAAAGCAGCATGTTTCTAAGACACTTACTAACACAAAAAACAGTTTGGTTTGTCTGAGATCTTCATATGCTTGGTAGAGACATGCACAGAGACAGCGTATGTTAACTGTCTGCTAAGTTCAATCAAAACACAGAAATCAGTAGCATGTACACTGCTGGCTGTAACAACAGCCTTACCTGTCTGTGAGCTCCACTTGTGTCTGCATCATCTTGTCTGTCTCCATATCTGTATTCACAACAGAGAAAACCATCAATATGACTGAGATAACACGGTGTCATACCGTCTGATCTATAACAGAGTACACCGTATAAACATGATATGTATGTTGACAATAAGCCTTTACAATGATCACACATCAGATACTTGCATGTTGCTATTTGACCCAAACAGGAATTGCAATGTCAGTTGCTATAGAAAGTTATGACTGAAAGCTATGACCCAGAAATGGCACAAAAGTCAAATTGTAAATCAGTTTTTTCACACACCAGTTCACAAGTTATACAATAGTTGGTCCTTTCTTTGTTGTTATATTCCCACAATGAGAGACTGTCTTCTCCTTCTCTCTTTCTTTCTTTCTTTCTTTCTTTCTTCCTAAGTGTACAATCCTTATTTTGTGTGCCTCCTCTCCGGTCTCTACCTCTCTTTATACTGTCCTCCCCTCCTCCCTCCCTCCCTTCTTCTCTTTCACGGGTTAGCTGAGCTGAGAGAAACAGGAAGCAGTAAACCTGACTCAACAACAGCTCTGCTAGGAACAGCTATGGGAACATTGTGGAGGGAGGGACTAGGACTGAACATGACAGGGCAACTTTAGGAATACTAGTAATGGAAAACTGGGGGAGGAGGGACCCGCGCTTAACATGACAAGGCAACTTTAGGAATAGAAATGGAAAACTGGAGGGAGGAGGGCCCAATGCTTAACATGACAGGGCAACTTTAGGAACATAAATCGAAAACTGGAGGGAGGGACCAGCGCTTAACATGACAGTGCAACTTTAGGAATATAAATGGAAAACTGGAGGGAGGGGGGACCAAGAGTAAACATGACTAACTTTTTTACCACCCTGGAAAGAAGAGGGAGGAGTGAGGGAATAGCAATGGACAACTGGGGAGTATGGAGGGACTAGGACTAATCATGACAGAGCAACTTTAGGAACAACATGGAATGGTGACAGGAATGTAGGCAAGGAGGAGGGATCAGAAGTCAGCACTAACTAAACATGACAGTGTAACTTCAGCACTCTGGGGAGCAGAGGGAGGAGTGTTGAAATCCAGACTCTGTGTAAACGACACAGCACAATCACATGACTATGGTGTGTTTTGTCAAGAAGTGGTAGTAATCTCATGTTTGATGATTCAAGTTTGCTACTTGAAGTTCGCTAGTTGGCTCTTTGTGTTAGGTTTACTGTCCATTATATATATATATATATATATATATATGGGGCGGCAGGGTAGCCTAGTGGTTAGAGCGTTAGACTAGTAACCGTAAAGGTTGCAAGCTCATATCCCGAGCTAATAAGGTACAAATCTGTCATTCTGCCCCTGAACAGGCAGTTAACCCACTGTTCCTAGGCTGTCATTGAAAATAAGAATTTGTTCTTAACTGACTTGCCTAGTTAAATAAAGGTAAAAATATATTACCATACATGTTAAAAAAAAAGGTAATGAAATACATGTGATTGAATACATTTTCCATAAACTCGTGAAATACTGTAAATTCCCTAACACTAAATGCAGAAGAGGTAAGAACAATTACCCAATGTACAAGTCACATTGTGGTTTATGTGTCATTAATTTTCTGATACATAGCAACATTTCATAATGGACTCGCTGACATTGCACTCTCCTGATGTTCAAGTGCAATGTCTAGCTCAAATAAGACAGAGTCACAGACACAGTGAACTTGAAGTCCACTGTCCAAATACACACTTAGAACAAAGGGTTCCAAAAGGGTTCTTTGGCTCCTATGGGGACAGCTGAAGAACCCTTTAAGGTTATAGCACCTTGTACTGTACTTTATAGTTGAGTATTATTTTGTTGAACTCCTCACCCTCCTTCCACTAGACTAACGTTAGTCTCTGTGGATGTACTGTACAGTACATTCAATTAGCATGGGTAAAGAAATATGAATAGACACCTGTTGGTTTAATTGTTAACAGTGTAACCTAAATACTCTCCACTGTTTCTGTACACACAGTGTGCTGCAATGCTGTTTGACTTCATCTCTGACTGCCAAGTTCAACCTCCCTCTCTCTGTCACAACAAAGCTCTCAATCATGCCTGGAAATGGCAGTGGCAATTTGGCAATGATGTATCACTGAGAAGTAAACAACTATTACTATTTAATTCCCTCTTAGGTCTAATATCAGTTGATGATTCATATATGATATTGTTAATATGGGTATGCATTATAAGGGTATAATTATTCGATTTTGATGTCATAATATTTGATTTAAAGATTCATTTATTTAATGGAGAATAATCCATAACTGTAACTTTGTTGCAACCTGCAAGTCTGCAACAATGCAGCCAAATATATAGATTGCGTATGCTAAATTGTGGCAATAAAATAATTGGTCATAAAGTTTTAGGATGTGATTTTCATGCGGAAGCATTCAGCGATAAGAATATTGTTTTGACCGCTTACCGTGATTCAGCGACTATGTGGACGTGAGGGAAGGGGGAGCAAATGGGGTGAGAACGATTCGACCATTTCCTAAACATGAGTCCGCGGAATTTGTACTAGCAGGGACTCGCATTCCAATGGTGTTGAAATCATCCCACCAGCGAAGGAGACTTCAAATTCAGGAAATTATGGAGCAACGATTTACCACCCATAAATTGAGTAGAGTAGGCTAGCCTGACAGTCTGTGAGTAAAAACATATGAATTTAATCACACGGCAAAATTGTAACATACATTGCAATGTTTTGCAAATAATACTTTCACAAATAATACTGATTTTGTTACTCTTTGAAAAGTGTAGGCCAATGTCTCATTTTACGTAAACCATGCGCCTCCACCCACAGGGTGCGTTATCCTGCGCTTGTGAGCGCAGCAAACTTTGAACTCTTCAAAGATGGCGACAAGCGGTGGGTGAAGTTTGGAGATGGTCCATCAGTTCTTTGTCGACACATCGGAAAGCCAAAACGGAGCTCTTTTGATCAGCTACCAATTCGTTGTTGAAAAACACATAGCTATTTAATAATCGAAATTACCACGGGCGGTTGAGCAACATAGCCACCTCCGTACTGCGTTTACATTTGTGCGGAGCAGGTAGGCAGAGTGTTTGTTTAGAGGTGGTAGAATGCACCTGTTAGCAGGTCCAAATGCATATTTTTGCCAGTGTGCCAGCAGCTTCTTTGCAATAGTAGCCTATTCAGTATATTTGAACCTATACATTGTATCATGTTATGTGCATCGATTTTAATGTCTATATTACTGCCTCTCTTTCCCAGGTGTAGAAGATGGAGGGAGAGGTGGGCCTTGTGACCAGTCGCAGTCAGAGAGAGAAGAAAAGATCCTACAAAGATTTCCTGAGAGAGGAGGATGAGGATGTTGACCTAGTGGCGGATGAGAAACAACTTGTTGTCAAAGAACGCAAATGCAAGAAGTCACACAAGAAGAAGAGGAGACATTCAGGTTTGGAACGCGGATACATCGTGAGCGTGACTATGAAATTTGGAGCAATGGCACCCTGTTCCCTACATAGTGCACTACTTTTGACCATGGTCAGATCTAGTGCACTATGTAAGGAATAGGGTGCCATTTGGGACACATATCTCCCTGTAATTTTGGCTCAATCTCATAGGTGCTTCATCCTTTCTGTACTCTTTACAGGTGACCACACCCACCCCCACAGTTGGACCAATGGCAGTGCAGGACCGGAGTTGTATGTTCTCTCCCATCACCAGTACGACCACCAGACCTGTGAATCACCAGACGAATGGTTGACAGAAGGGGAGAGATTTGAGGAAGTGAGTGAACAGGTGGGGTAAGTCTCCATTTTATGTCCTTGATTCCTTGCAGCCTCAGACTTTCTCCTCTAATGAGGTTTAAGAAGGAGTCAAGGAGAGAGGAATTGAGATTCACCTGGGGAATAAGGCCTCTTTCTGGAGATGGTTAGTAAGAGGAAGACCAAGTTGCCCTCTAGACACCGATCTAAGTTATGTCTAGCATTTCCCCACTAGTGATTAATGTTAAGGATATAGGGAGGGTGTACTGATCCTAGATCTGTGTCTAAAATAGCAGCTTCTAGGCGTTATTGTGTAAAATGGACAGCAGAGGGCAGTGCTTGGTAAGTTTCCTTCCACTGATCTTCTTTTCTGCTTCTTACTCATCCCTTGTTTTCCCCCTGCTCCTCTCCCAGAGTAGGGAGGAGTCTACCATGCCTTCGTTCTGGATGTACATGGACGACCAGCAGAACGAGATAAGAGCGGAGGCCTCTACAGCTAGTTGCAGTCTCATGACCCCTGATACCACAGACTCACCCATGTTGACAGGGCCTGAGGTAGACCCAGTGAACGCAGCGGCCCACCTACAGCTGCTGGGGGAATCGCTGTCTCACATTGGCCACCGGCTTCAGGGAACTAAGGTGGGCTGGTTGAACACTGTTGGCTTCATTGTCCTCACACTGAAAGGCTACTGAATACGGACATGTCATGCAAGAATTGTTCGATTGAAGTTGCTCATAGTTTGATGAATCTCGCTCTCTTTCGCCCTGACCCTCCCTTTATTTCTGTCTCTTTCCCTGTCGGTGTCTCTTTCTGTCTCTCTCTAGGAGATGATGGCAGTGTCAGGTAGTCTGTCTGTGTTACTGGACTCTCTACTGTGTGCCCTGGCTCCCTTGGCCTGTCTCACTTCTCTGGTCCCCGAGCTACGCAGCTGCCCTTCACACTCACACACACTGGTGAGGCTTACACACACACACACACACACACACACACACACACACTCAGTAGCTGTCAAATGATTAGGACCCTCACCACCAACTTCTGTTATCCCCATCTTTCTTCTAGGCAGAGACTCTGGACAACATTGCCTATGTGATGCCTGGTTTGTGAAGTCTGTCTGATGAAGAGAAGAGCCTTAACCAGGGCAAACAGGACGTTGTCATACTATGAAGATGTTCCTTCCTATCTGTTTGGGGCTTTTGAAGGGATGGGGGATAAGTAAGCCGTTTGTTTTAAGAGGGGCTTTTAAGCGAACGTCCCAATCTGCACGTCCCGCTCTACTTTACCTCCGAAGTTATCTGGGTTCATATTGAATTTGAAAGATAAACCATTTGTTCAATTAAAACGTGTTTTGTTCATGCACTCGTTTTGATATTTTTCCAACTTGGCAAGAGCTTTTAATCAACGGTTCATGGATTGTTCCAGATGAAATACTTTGACTATTTAAGAGAATCATTTCCACTTGTTGAGCTCTGACTCATCACGTAAGACTGTCAGTGTCTGTTCTCACAACAGCCACATGTTTTTAGACTGACAGGATGTCTAAAACACTGCAATGGGGTTGGTTCTATAACTATAAAACACTGCAGTGGGGTTGGTTCTATAACTAGTAAACACTGCAGTGAGTCTGGTTCTATAACTGTAAAACACTGCAGTGGGTCTGGTTCTATAACTGTAAGAAGTGTACAGTAACTCTAGAAGTGCCATGAATAGAGCCAATGTGATTCCTTGTTCTACATGTCAGAGGCATGTTTGTTCTACGTAGCCTATTTCTCTGAACATTCCAAAACGTTGCGTCCTGCTGTACAGATATTCAACCACACCTGTAGAACTAATCTAGCTCATAATGTACCATCACATATACAGTACCAGTCAAACGTTTGGACTCATTCCTGGCTTTTTCTTTACTTTTACTATTTTCTATACTGTGAAATAATAGTGAAGACTAAACTGAAATAACACATGGAATCATGTAGTAACCCAAAAAGTTAAGTCAAAATATATTTTATATTTGAGATTCTTCAAGGTATCCACCCGTTGCCTTGATTAACAGAATGTGACTGGCAGAACGGATGTGGTATGTGGAGGATGAGGGCTGCAGTAGATATCTCAGATAGGGGGGGAGTGAGGACTAAGAGGGTTTTATAAATAAGCATCAACCAGTGGGTCTTGCGATGGGTGTATAGAGATGACCAGTTTACAGAGGAGTATAGAGTGCAGTGATGTGTCCTATAAGGAGCATTGGTGACAAATCTGATGGCCGACTGGTAAAGAACCTCCAGCCGCACCCTTACCTGCCTTGTTAAAAGGTCATTTCTGGAATTTCTTTCCTTAATGCCTTTGTGGCAATCAGTTGTGTTGTGACAAGGTAGGGATGGTATACAGAAGATAGCCCAAGTCCATATTATGGCAAGAACAGCTCAAATAAGCAAAGAGAAACGACAGTCCGTCACTACTTTAAGACAAGCAGGTCAGTCAATCTGGAAAATTTCAACAGCTTTGAAAGTTTCTTCAAGTGTAGTCGCAAAAACTATCAAGTGCTATGATGAAACTGGCTCTCATGAGGACCGCCACAGGAAAGGAAGACCCAGAGTTACCTCTGCTGCAGATGATAAGTTCATTACAGTTACCAGCCTCAGAAACTGCAGCGCAAATAAAGTCTTCAGAGTTCAAGTAACAGACACATAATATCAACTGTTCAGAGGAGCTGTGTCTATCAGGCCTTCATGGTTGAATTGCTGCAAAGAAACCACTACTAAAGGACACAAATAAGAAGAGGAGACTTGCTTGGGCCAAGAAACACGAGCAATGGACATTAGACCGGTCGAAACATGTCCTTTGGTCTGATGAGTCCAAATTTGAGATTTTTGGTTCCAACCGCCTTGTCTTTGTGAGACGCAGAGTAGGTGAACGGATGATCTCTGCATGTGTGGTTCCCACAGAGAAGCAACAGGACAATGACCGTGAACACACCTCCAGGCTGTGTAAGGGCTATTTGACCAAGAAGGAGAGTGATGGAGTTCTGTATCAGATGACCTGACCTCCACAAACACCCAACCTCAAACCAACTGAGATGGTTTGGAATGCAGAGTGAAGAAAAAACAGCCAACAAATGCTCAGCATATGTGGGAACTCCTTCAAGACTGTTGGAAAAGCATTCCTCATGAAGCCGGTTGAGAGAATGCCAAGAGTGCAAAGCTGTCATCAAGGCAAAGGGTGGCTATATGTTTTGATCTGTTAAACACTTTTTGGTTACTACATGATTCTGTATGTGTTACTTGGTGGTTTTGATGTCCACTATTATTCTACATTGTAGAAAATAGTAAAAATAAAGAAAAACTCTTGAATGAGAAGGTGTCCAAACTTTTGACTGGTACTGTAGATTGGTACCCACTCTCTCCATCGCAGGCCATCGCCACCCATGTACCCCTCATTGGCTGTGGTGAACGTTTGGCATGAGTGTCACTGTTTACCACTCCGCCTCTCCACGGAATACCTGGTGGCCTCTGAACAATAGAGCCAGAGAATGTTGGTGTGTTTCAGCGTGCGTGTGACCGAGAAAGGGAGGGTGCACTAGGTAGACCGGTGACTCACTAATACCGACACTCCTTAATCCATGTAGTTTGGCCGTATTTAGAGGTTGATGAGGAAGGATAGGTGTTGCCATAACAGACTGATAGAGGTGAGGAGGGTTACACAGGAGAGACAAGCCGGTTCAGAGCGACTGGGTTCATCTGAGAGAAGGAAGGAGAAGACACACAGGGATACAGACAGAAAACCCAGCAACCCATTCCAACAAACTCCTACCTGGGTAAGGGGGATACCTCAGTAGATTTAGGTGGTTGATGTGTGTACCGTGTATGTCAGTCAGGAGGGTTCTTAAAACGGAACAGATCATAGACTGTAAGGTATTTAAAAGCCTTGAATTTCTTCATATTTCACATGATCTAATCTAAATCAAAGACGCCTGTGAAAGGGAAGCTGTTGCTACAGTACTGTTTCTCCTACACCTCACGGAGGTCTTCATTTGACCTCAACCCCTGAGGCAATGCCACCCCGCCATGTGTAGGCAGTAAACGATATGGTTGTTTAAACTGATCATAATGCACAGGATCAGGTCTGTTCCAGTTTCGCTGCTAGGAGAACAGGAGTGTTAAGAGTTGACAGGACATGGTCGTCTGTGGTTAGAAACACGGGATATTAACAACAGGTTGTCAGGACGTATCTAACTGAAGTAGGCCTACATATGCTGCATATGTCGTACTGTTTGTGCGGTTTCTATGTTCTGGTGCTATGAGCTTGTAGTGTACATTGTGTGTTTGAGTATTACTCCACACGTTGTTCTGAACAGAATGTCGTTGGACAGGCCTGGCAGGGGTATGTCGTTGGACAGGCCTGGCAGGCGTGTGGGGGTGTGGCTGGAAATTGGTCACCCGTGCACATGATGCATGCACACACACACAAGGAAAGAGAGATGGGGGGGGAAAGTTTGACACTACACAGGCAGATCAGTGAACACAGACAATACCTCACCTGTAACTTGAATCTTTGCATCTCTGATACACACACATTCCAATTGAAAGATAGATACACACACACCAGACGACACACTGCTTCAAAGGTGTTCACTGACAGTAAGCATTTCTTTGTAACACCTCTTCTGGATTATTCTTTGAATGATAGGATGACTGACCCAGGTTAGATGATAAGACAAGAGGCAACCCAGCCCACATTTCCAGTTGAACTTTCAGGTGTGTTCATCATGGCAGTTAGACAGACTGGGTGTGAGAGAGAAGCCTGCGGCTACACACGAAGACACACACCCTTACATGTTATTCCCACGCTGATAACTAGTGGTATGGAGAACAAAGTCATTTATTCGCGCGAATGAACATCATCTTGACCATCAGGCATACTGTAAGTAATACCTCTTCAGTATCTGTAACTAATCTCTCTCTCTTTCAGCTATGACTGACGTCCTCCCCGGCAGCCATGCCAGAACTCCAGAGCCAGAGCTCCGCCTGGTCCTCCTAGGGACCATCGGCTGTGGCAAGACCCTGTCAGGAGACACCCTCCTGGGCCAGTCCTCCTCCGGCTCTCCTTCCTCCTCTGGTTCTTCCCCCAGGCTTTGCCAGCTGAGGCCTGGGGCCTCCGAGGGCCGGAGGTTGACTGTGGTGGAGGCCCCTCGCTGGTACTGGAGCGGGGGCCACATGGAGGCTGGGGTGAGGAAGGAGACAGAGAGGGTACTTGAGCTGGCTGCCCCGGGGCCACACGCCTTCCTGCTGCTGGTTCCTGTCGGCCAGTTCACCGAGGTGGGTCTAATAGTTCTCTGATCGTTCAGAGAAGTTCTATGTTTCTTTGTTATTGAGTCTCTGGTGTTTTGTCATGTAGTTTTACCACGGTGTTGTGAGTCCTGAACAGTCTCTATGTTCTGTGTTATTTCCTTTTGTTTGACTTAATGATGCACATTGTGCTTATGAATACCATGTATTTGCATCGTTCTAATTGATCCAGGTGGAGCACAGAGTGCCCGCTGAGCTGGAGGAGGTGTTTGGGGAGGGAGTGTTGAAACACACCCTGGTACTGTTCACCTGTGGAGACTACCTGATGGGCCAGGGGGCGGGACAGTACCTGGAGGGAGAGGACCCTGGGCTCAGGGAGGTGATTGACAGGTGTGGGGGCCAATACCACGTCCTCAACAACCGCCGACCGCAGGACAGGGAGCAGGTCAGGGAGCTGCTGGAGAAGGTAACCATGACAACCATCCCATCTTATAATGATAGTGATGACAGTGGATCCAATTGATGTAGTGCCTGTATGTGCTTCTACTGTCAATTTGTAGGACCCGCCCACTTTATTGACACATCACTTTATTGACACATCACTTTCAAATACTTTATTACTATGTCCAGGGAATGTTGCAAATACGTATAACCACCCTGTTGGTATTTTATATTTGAGGCACTGTGCTTTATTTCAGGTGGAGAACATGGTACAAAAGAACAGAGGATGCTACATACGACAAAACACCCTGCAGAGAGAGATGGAAGAACAAGCGAGGGGGAGAGAGAGGGAACTGAAGGAGAAGGTGGAAGAACAAGCGAGGGGGAGAGAGAGGGAACTGAAGGAGAAGGTGGAAGAACAAGCGAGGGAGAGAGAGAGGGAACTGAAGGAGAAGGTGGAAGAACAAGCGAGGGAGAGAGAGAGGGAACTGAAGAGGTACAAAGTGAAGGAGGAGAAAGAGACTGTGCTGGAATCTAGACACGTCACAAACACAGAGACACGCAGATATTGTGGAAGCCAGAAAAGAGAGGTTACACCTAACTCTGCTATAGAGAGGAGAAGAGAGGAAGAGAGGGAAGAGATCAAGAGAGGGGAAGAGAGTGAGGATATGGAAAACTGGAAGGAAGAGATGGAGAAGATAAAGAAAGAGAGGGATGAGATAATGAAGAGCAGGAAAGAGAAGGAAGAGATGGAGAGAAAAATAGAGGAAGAGTGGGAGAAGAGAAGAAAAGATGAGATGGAGAAGAGAAGGGGGAGAGAGAGGGAACTGAAGGAGAAGGTGGAAGAACAAGCAAGGGGGAGAGAGAGGGAACTGAAGGAGAAGGTGGAAGAACAAGCGAGGGGGAGAGAGAGGGAACTGAAGGAGAAGGTGGAAGAACAAGCGAGGGGGAGAGAGAGGGAACTGAAGGAGAAGGTGGAAGAACAAGCGAGGGGGAGACTGAGGGAACTGAAGGAGAAGGTGGAAGAACAAGCAAGGGAGAGAGAGAGGGAACTGAAGGAGAAGTTGGAAGATCAAGCGAGGGGGAGAGAGAGGGAACTGGAATCTAGACACGTCACCAACACAGAGACACGCAGATATTGGGGAAACAGGAAAAGAGAGGTTACACCTAACTCTGCTATAGAGAGGAGAAGAGAGGAAGAGAGGGAAGAGATCAAGAGGAGAAGGGAAGAGATGGAGAGGAAAAGAGAAGAAGAGATTGAGAGGAGAAGAAGGGAAGAGGGGGAAGATATGGAAGAGAAAGTGACTGTGAAACCCTTGGTTAACTGTCTTCAATCAACACCAACACAACAGCAGCAGCCAAAAAAGCCCCAGAATGGTGGTCCAGCACTGTTCACAAGGATCCCTAGTTTCCATCTGACTGAAGGTAAAGACCCATTTTGTATGGAAACTGTCCGCTAGTCACACTTCGGTATGGATATATATGTCCATTACTCAAACCAAGCTCAAACAAACTACTTTGACACTGAAAGTAATGTGTGGCAATGAAGGGTTGTTCACTAGACTGTGTTCCTTTGTTGTAATTCTATTGTTTTGTCTCTAGAGGGCGCTATACTCTCACAGCTGTCCGAACTCGAAGCAAAACCAGCCCAGAAAGTTGTTAATACCTGTAAGTCACATACTTCTCAGTGTAACACGACAATGTCAATTGTGGTGTTCTTTAACTTTCCCCCATTTCATCTAAATGTGAGAGAGATCTAAAAATACTGTCTGTCCTTGTCAGTCTGCCACAGAATCAACAGCTTTTGAGTGATCTAAACATACTGTCTGTCCTTGTCAGTCTGCCACAGAATCAACAGCTTTGGAGTGATCTAAACATACTGTCTGTCCTTGTCAGTCTGCCACAGAATCAACAGCTTTGGAGTGATCTAAAAATACTGTCTGTCCTTGTCAGTCTGCCACAGAATCAACAGCATTGGAGAGAAGACAACCACCTCCTCCTCCTCCTACACCTCCTCCTCCTCCTCCCAGTCAGAGTTGCGTGTGGTTCTGCTGGGTAGGTCAGGGTCAGGGAAGAGTGCAGCAGGTAATATCATACTGGGTCGGGAGGAGTTTGTGTCTCGACCAGACATTACCACAGCCGTCACTCAGGACTGTCAGAAGAGCAGGGCCCTCGTTGCCGGGAGACGGGTTAGTGATTGATTAATCGTTATTACAGCTTTATTGGGTTTCTATTTTCTTAAACATTGAATAATATGAGGTCTATTGACTTCTATTGAGGTCTATTGACTTCTATTGAGGTCTATTGACTTCTATTGAGGTCTATTGACTTCTATTGAGGTCTATTGACTTCTATTGAGGTCTATTGACTTCTATTGAGGTCTATTGACTTCTATTGAGGTCTATTGACTTCTATTGAGGTCTATTGACTTCTATTGACTTCTATTGAGGTCTATTGACTTCTATTGAGGTCTATTGACTTCTATTGACTTCTATTGAGGTCTATTGACTTCTATTGAGGTCTATTGAGGTCTATTGACTTCTATTGAGGTCTATTGACTTCTATTGAGGTCTATTGAGGTCTATTGCCTTCTATTGAGGTCTATTGACTTCTATTGAGGTCTATTGAGGTCTGCAGTTTGACCTGTTTCAAACTGAAACCCATCAAGTATTATGTCTAAGAATGTTATAGTGTTAATGACTGTAAACACTTTCACAGTAAATGTGGGGGGGGGGGTCAAGTTGAACTTTTGCGTCAGTAAAATCAATATAGTAGTGACCTCAAATGACAAGCTACATGCCAGTAATTTCAGACCTCAACAAATCCTCTTCTCCTCTTCTTTATCCTCCCTCTCCCTCCAGGTGGCAGTGGTGGACACTCCAGACTGGTTCCACTCCGAGCACCCTCCCGATGTGGTCCGTTCCCAGCTGTCGTCCTGTGTGGCCCTCTCGGCCCCTGGCCCCCACGCCTTCATCCTCTGTGTCCCCGTGGACCAACCAGCCCAGGCAGAGCTACAGGCTCTAGGGGCCCTAGAGAAAGTCTTTGGTCCCGGGGCGGTCCGGACCCACACCCTGGTCCTCTTCACTCACTCCGATCGGTTGAAGGAGAGCGGGAAAGTGGGAGTGGAAGGAGTGGAGAAGTATATCTCCAGCCAGAGGAGAGATTTGTTGGAGTTGGTTAAACGATGTGGGGATCGGTATCATGTGATGGAGAGAGGGAGCGGAGGAGAAGAGGAGGAGGAGAGGAAGAGGAGGAGTGTGGGGGAGTTATTGGAGAAGGTGGAGCAGACAGTGAGAGAGGGAGGAGGGGAGTGTTTCTCCTGTCCGCTCTTCCAGGAGGCGGAGGATAGGGTGAGACAGAGACAGGAGGAGATAGTGAGGGAGAGGAGGGGAAGAGGAGAGGAGGTGAAGAGACAAGCGCTTCATTCCTACTCCATGCAGCCCTTGAGAGAGACAGAGGAAGATGTGGATGAGGAGGAGAACGAGAGAACGAGAGAGGAGGCGGAGAAGAGTGTGAGCGCCCTGGAATTGGAAAATCTTCCCTCGCTCTCGTCCTCTTCTGCATGGTATTCGTCGCTCCTTCGCTCGGTGTGGGAGAAGGTGGGGGCGGGAGCGAGTAAGGTCCCCAAGCTGACGGCTGGAGGTGCGCTGCTGGGTGGGGTGGTGGGCGTGTTCTTTGGAGGGCCCATAGGGGGAGCTATAGGGGCCACTGCTGGATCTGTGGCCACTGAGGTGGGGAGAAGGAGGTTTAGCCAGACAAAGAACTCAGCAGAAGAGACAGATGCCATAGGAAGAATAGAAGGAGAAATCTTGGACAAGGTGTTGAAAACCGAGTGAGAGAGTCAGATCCACACACGTTGATATGGATGTATAGTACAGCATTTTATGAGAGATTATTTGATAGGTTTCTACCTATGATATATATCCACCTGTGACCGCGCAGACGTTGTATATATCTGTGATTATAAACTGGGTTGGTCGAGCCCTGAATGATGATTGGCTGACAGCCGTGGTATATCAGACAGTATACCACGGGTATGACAAACATTTATTTTTACTGCTCTAATGACGTTGGTAACCAGTTGATAATAGCAATAAGGCACCTCGGGGGTTTGTGATATATGGCCAATATACCATGGCTATATACTACGTTGCATCGTGCCTAAGAACAGCCCTTAGCCGTGGTATATTTTCCATATACCACACCCCCTCGGGCCTTATTGCTTAAAAATAATGTTGGTAATATTGTATATCTGTGAACATAATGTTGGTAACATTGTACAACATATACTGATGTGTAAGTTGTTTTGCGGCAAATACCGGTTCTCATTGTCTATTTCAATGTTTTGTTGTATTTCTTTTCCAGCTATTACAATTATGACTTGTTAAATAACTCGCATGTGCTACGTCATTATTATTCAAATTACATTCAACATGGTTTCTTTAAATGTTAAACTACTATTGTGCATATAGTTAATCCGTTTATTAATGCTAATAAAACACATTGCATGATAATATCATTCAGTTGGGTTTGAAGGCCTACAATATGTAAAGTTGGTCCTGCAAATATGTAATAAAACCAGAGAGGGGAGGCAGAGGCAAGGGGGTATTATCTCCATGTCCCAGACTGCTTTGCCTCACCCTCCAGGCCTCTTGTATCAGTAGGACTGGATAGAGCAGGTCTAGGACACCAGCCCCTACCACACCAACCACCTCTCCTCTGTGTGATCTGATCCTCAGGGGCATCCGTAGTTCACCCTACAAGCTCTCACAGTCTCACGTCAGAATTAGACGTTCATCCATGTTTCTCAAAGTGTTTGAGGTTGAGTTTAGGCGTTAACTCCAAATTCTTAAGGTTAGGCGTTCATCCTGAATGGTTCATGCAACGATTAAGGTTTGGCATAGGCTTAAAACAAAATATCAAAAACAACTTTATATCACTGGATTCGAACATGCAACCTTTGACCCTTTGGAACCACAGGCAGATGCTTATGCTCATCTACAATGCCCTAGAAAAGCCAAAACCTACTTTACGGTAACAGCTGTTGGGCGGCACGGAGGGAGCCGGCCGTGGAGCGCACCACTGTTGGCCTGCACGGAGGGAGCCAGGGCCAGGTTGGCACGTCAGAGATGGAGGCTAGAGGCAGAGGCAATAGGGTTATGTAACCAGTCCTTCCTGTTGTGTCAGAGCGACCGGGTGTGGTGGGGGGTCTGAGAGAGAGAAAGGGAGAGGGAACGAGGGCCTTTGTGGCTGATTTTCTCTTATTTCCGGCTCTTTTTTTTTGCCCTTCCCTCTCTCCCCTCTTCCATACATGTAGCGGTTGATTGCACCACAGTATCCCCATCAGGCAACTTAATGGCTGTAGATGAGACAGCACTAACTGTAGAGCCATTTCCTGGCCACCTGATAACTGGAGACACGCAGCCAACCTGGGGGAAAGGGTTGAGGGGGACACCAACTAGGGCTGGGAGATATCGTCAACATTTTTGACGGTATGATGGTATTTGACAGTATTTTACCTTTTTTTATAATAAAAGTTCTAAATATGCTTCATGAGTAGTGCAGGACCGTAGGTAGGGTGGCAACAAATACATTCTAGGTGTTTCAACGGGGCTTTCTCTTCTGATTGCTTTATACTGTTCAATCAAACTTCATCCTAAAATTATTTTCAGCATTTTCATCCATTTCTGCGTTTTCTTCACTCGTGTTATCATCTCTCCTCGCCGTACCACTTTATCATCTCTCCTCGCTGTACCACTTTATCATCTCTCCTCACTGTACCACTTTATCATCTCTCCTCGCCGTACCACTTTATCATCTCTCCTCGCTGTACCACTTTATCATCTCTCCTCGCCGTACCACTTTATCATCTCTCCTCGCTGTACCACTTTATCATCTCTCCTCACTGTACCACTTTATCATCTCTCCTCGCTGTACCACTTTATCATCTCTCCTCACTGTACCACTTTATCATCTCTCCTCGCCGTACCACTTTATCATCTCTCCTCGCTGTACCACTTTATCATCTCTCCTCACTGTACCACTTTATCATCTCTCCTCGCCGTACCACTTTATCATCTCTCCTCGCCGTACCACTTTATCATCTCTCCTCGCCGTACCACTTTATCATCTCTCCTCGCCGTACCACTTTATCATCTCTCCTCGCCGTACCACTTTATCATCTCTCCTCGCTGTACCACTTTATCATCTCTCCTCGCCGTACCACTTTATCATCTCTCCTCGCCGTACCACTTTATCATCTCTCCTCGCCGTACCACTTTATCATCTCTCCTCGCCGTACCACTTTATCATCTCTCCTCGCTGTACCACTTTATCATCTCTCCTCGCTGTACCACCTTTGTTTTGTCTTTGTGTGCCCCTATGTTGTGAAAAAGTTACTTTTTCTTTATCAGAATAACTATTCTACTAGGTTTCCATAACTAGGTTTCCATAACTAGGTTTCCATAACTAGGTTTCCATCCAATATTTTGTCAAACAGCAGTCAAGCACCAATCATCATGTCACCAGAATAAGACATTTTTGGAAAGGTGTATCAAGAGGACCACACATCATATCATCGTGTGACTCCAAGTTTACGTCGATATGATGGTTATTATATCAATATTTGCGCATAAAGGCATTTCCACCGCCATTTCACGCATAGTACATTTTACTGACACAAATAGATCCCACCATTTCGAACTAACAAATTATCTGTCAGCCTTTACAAAATTGTACCTAAACGTCCTATTTCACAGCTGTCATGATTTTACCACCCCTTACCCTCCACCCCCCCACCACCACCACCACCACCAACACCACCACCACCCCTTACCCTCCACCCCCCCCACCACCACCACCACCACCACCCCTTACCCCCCACCACCACCACCACCCCTTACCCCCCACCACCACCCCTTACCCTCCACCCCCCCACCAACACCACTACCACCACCCCTTACACCCCCCCACCACCACCACCCCTTACCCCCCACCACCACCACCACCCCTTACCCCCCACCACCACCACCACCCCTTACCCCCCACCACCACCCCTTACCCTCCACCCCCCCACCAACACCACTACCACCACCCCTTACCCCCCCCCCACCACCACCCCTTACCCTCCACCCCCCCACCAACACCACTACCACCACCCCTTACCCCCCACCACCACCACCCCTTACCCTCCACCCCCCCCCCCCCACCACCACCACCACCACCCCTTACACCCCCCACCACCACCACCCCTTACACCCCCCCACCACCACCACCCCTTACCCCCCCCCACCACCACCCCTTACCCCCCACCACCACCCCTTACACCCCCCCACCACCACCACCCCTTACCCCCCACCACCACCACCACCCCTTACCCCCCACCACCACCCCTTACCCTCCACGCCCCCCCCCCCCCCCCACCACCACCACCACCCCTTACACCCCCCCACCACCACCACCCCTTACACCCCCCCCCCCCACCACCAATAGAGTGGTATTATAGGGGTAGTGGGTAGTGTTAGGGTTGAGCTTGGATGTGGACATGAAGCTACCAACTGGGCACACACTGCTTGAATCAGCGTTGGTTCCACGTCATTACAATGAAATCATGTTGAACGTGGAATAGACTTTGAATCTGTGCACAGTGGGTAGGGTTAGGGTTATGGGCTATGGCTTGGGTTAGGGTTGAGCTGGGATGTGGACAGGAAGTTGGTGTTAGGGTTGAGCTGGGATGTGGACATGAAGTTGGTGTTAGGGTTGAGCTGGGATGTGGACATGAAGTTGGTGTTAGGGTTGAGCTGGGATGTGGACAGGAAGATGGTGTTAGGGTTGAGCTGGGATGTGTACATGAAGTTGGTGTTAGGGTTGAGCTGGGATGTGGACAGGAAGTTGGTGTTAGGGTTGAGCTGGGATGTGGACAGGAAGTTGGTGTTAGGGTTGAGCTGGGATGTGGACATGAAGTTGGTGTTAGGGTTGAGCTGGGATGTGGACAGGAAGTTGGTGTTAGGGTTGAACTGGGAGGTGGACAGGAAGTTAGGGTTAGGGTTGAGCTGGGATGTGGACAGGAAGTTAGGGTTAGGGTTGAGCTGGGATGTGGACAGGAAGTTAGGGTTAGGGTTGAACTGGGATGTGGACAGGAAGTTAGGGTTAGGGTTGAACTGGGATGTGGACAGGAAGTTAGGGTTAGGGTTGAGCTGGGATGTGGACAGGAAGTTAGGGTTAGGGTTGAACTGGGATGTGGGCAGGAAGTTAGGGTTAGGGTTGAACTGGGATGTGGACAGGAAGTTAGGGTTAGGGTTGAGCTGGGATGTGGACAGGAGGTTAGGGTTGAGCTGGGATGTGGACAGGAAGTTAGGGTTAGGGTTGAGCTGGGATGTGGACAGGAGGTTAGGGTTGAGCTGGGCTGTGGAAAGGAAGTTAGGGTTAGGGTTGAACTGGGATGTGGACATGAAGCTAGGGTTCATATTAATTCATTCGTATTAGATAAATAAAAATACAAAATGTTCTTATGTGCACTTTCTCACAACACACTTTTTATAGGATCACAAACCAACTTACAGCCATAAAATAAGCACGGTTGATTTTCTGAACACAAAAACACATCTTCACCACTTCACACAACAATACTTTGCCAGCGACTACACTGTCTGTTTCTCAAACTGGACACAGCAGCGAAACAATTGTATGGGTTGAGAAATTGTGCTGATAACAGGGCTGCATGTATTCTGGAGTGCAATAAGAGGATGTTGAATAAGGAAGAGAGAACTAAAACACTCTTTATTTTGGTCAGCTAGCACGGTCAATGTCCCGTATGGCACCCTATTCCCCACATAGTGCACTACTTTTGACCAGAAGTGCACTAAACAGGAAATATGGTGCCATTTGGGACAACTGTGTCACAATGTTGTCCTCTAAGGGAGGCAGGGTGGGACCATCTTCTTCATCTGACTAAAGAAAGAAAATAGGAAACTTCAAAAATTGCCACATAAACTACTGGCTGAAGGTTACCGTCATTGATGTTTTTTGATGTCTCAAACTTCAGGAAGCAAAGCCATGAGGTCAACATGGCTCCTTCAGAGGTTTTAGGGCAACTGACACTGTGCTGACTGGATGTACAAACAGTCAAGCCTACATTTCCCAGGTAGCCCTATAGAAGCCTCAGTTCGGATGAAACAGCTTACGTTACCCAGAAAGCCTCAGTCCCACACTGCAGAACACAAAATCCAGACAGAGGGGCAGTCAAACACTACCACAAACTGCTACAAGAACTCAGAACTGACCTTGCAGATATACCATGTCATTGAAAGAACTACATCGATTCCAAAAGTCTCATAGATTGCTGGTAGAGTAGTAAGTATACTGTACATTTTTGTCCTTTCTGTCAGTTTGTCGGATATTATTTACTACCAGGTATTCAATTTTGTCCTCTTTGTGACGTTACATGTCATGTCACCGCTGGTCGTTGGCAAGTGTCACCGCAGTCCGAATCTGACCTTTGACCTTTCCCGGAATGCCCCGCGGCACCACCATTGAGCTCTTAGCCCCGCCCCCCAGGTTCTCCTCACTGTCTGTGTTGCTATAGCAACTGGAGGTCGGGGAGGTTGCCAAGGCGATGATCGATGAGTCTGTGGAGTCTCCTCTGTCGTGGTAGACCATAGTTGAAGAGGGAGTGTCACCCTGGAAAAGTGGGTGCATATCCTTGTTGTTCAGCCCCGCTTGGGCCCTCTCATCCTGGGTCTCCTCCTCAGGCGAGCCCCTGGCTTTGTCTTGGGACTGGTCGTTGAGCAGGGTGACAAGGAAGTCGATGTACTTCATGGCCAGTCGGAGGATCTCATTCTTGGAGAGCTTCTTGTCCGGAGGGTGGGTGGGGATGAGCCTGCGGAGGTCTGAGAAGGCCCCGTTGACGTTCTGCTGGCGCCAACGCTCCCGGCTGTTGGTGAACACACGCCTCGCCAGCTTCTGAGGAGGGCCCGCTGGATGAGGATACACAGGCACAGTGCATTAAATACACATACCTACTAGTATGCACATGTACATACACGCAACTGAATATCAGGAAGGTGTTCCTAATATTTGGTATACTCAGTGTATATCACAGGAGGTTGGTAGCACCTTAATTGGGGAGGACGGGCTTGTGGTAATGACTGGAACGGAATCAGAGGACTGGTATCAAATCCATCACATATATAGTTTCCAGGATGCCATTCCATTTACTCCGTTCCGAACATTATCATGAGCTGTCCTCCCCTCAGCAGCCTCCTGTGGTGTATGTGTACATACATACACTACATAAACTGTATCTCATTGATTTGTCATATGCTGGTATTGGTCAGTAGTCCATGGACAGTCACACCAGTTTGTTTATCTTCTATTTACCATCACTGAGATCCAACTCATAGTGTGAGGAGGACCGTCTCTTGATGCTTCTACTGGAAAAGATTCCGTAGTTACCAGAGGGACCAAGATGAGAACTGAGAGAGAGAAGGAGAGAATCAAATCAAATCAAATCTCATTTTAACGGTGGCTTACAAATATTTAACAGCTGTTATTGCAGGTGTAGTGAAATGCTTGTGTTCCTAGCTCCAACAGTGCAGTAATATCTAACATACACAACAATACACATGAATCTTGGAATTAAGAAATATAGAAACATTAGGACAAGCAATGTTGGAGTCCGGAGTACAAATGTATATTTGCAGTTGAAGTCGGAAGTTTACATACACTTAGGTTGGAGTCATTAAAACTTGTTTTTCAACCACTCCACAAATGTCTTGTTAACAAACTATAGTTTGGCAAGTCGGTTAGGACATCTACTTTGTGCATGACACAATTCCAGTGGGTCAGAAGTTTACATACACTAAGTTGACTGTGCCTTTAAACAGATTGGAAAATTCCCAAAAATTATGTCATGGCTTTAGAAGATTCTGATAGGCTCATTGACATCATCTGAGTCAATTGAAGGTGTACCTGTGGATGTATTTCAAGGCCTACCTTCAAACTCAGTGCCTCTTTGCTTGACATCATGGGAAAATCAAAAGAAATCAGCCAAGACCTCAGAAAAAAAATGGTAGACCTCCACAAGTCTGGTTCACCCTTGGGAGCAATTTCCAAACACCTGAAGGTACCACGTTCTGTACAAACAATAGTACGCAAGTATAAACACCATGGAACCACGCAGCCATCATACCGCTCAGGAAGGAGGCTCGTTCTGTCTCCTAGAGATGAACGTACTTTGGTGCGAAAACTGCAAATCAATCCCTGAACAACAGCAAAGAACCTTGTGAAGATGCTGGAGGAAACAGGTACAAAAGTATCTATATCCACAGTAAAACAAGTCCTATATCGACATGACCTGAAAGGATGCTCAGCAAGGAAGAAGCCACTGCTCCAAAACCGCTATAAAAAAAACAGACTACGGTTTGCAACTGCACATGGGGACAAAGATCGTACTTTTTGGAGAAACGTCCTCTGGTCTGATGTAACAAAAATAGAACTGTTTGGCCATAATGACCATCGTTATGTTTGGAGGAAAAAGGGGGATGCTTGCAAGACGAAGAACACCATCCCAACCGTAAAGCACGGGGGTGGCAGCATCATGTTGTGGGGGTGCTTTGCTGCAGGAGGGACTGGTGCACTTCACAAAATAGATGTCATCATGAAGCAGGGAAATTATGTGGATATATTGAAGCAACATCTCAAGACATCAGTCAGGAAGTTAAAGCTTGGTCGCAAATGGGTCTTCCAAATGGACAATGACTCCAAGCATACTTCCAAAGTTGTGGCCAAGTGGCTTAAGGACAACAAAGTCAAGGTATTGGAGTGGCCATCACAAAGCCCTGACCTCAATTTCATAGAAAATTTGTGGGCAGAAGGAGGCCTACAAACCTGACTCGGTTACACCAGCTCTGTCAGGAGGAATGGGCCAAAATTCACCCAACTTATTGTGGGAAGCTTGTGGAAGGCTACCCGAAATGTTTGACCCAAGTTAAACAATTTAAAGGCAATGCTCCCAAATACTAATTGAATGTATGTCAACTTCTGACCCACTGGGAATGTGATGAAATAAATAAAAGCTGAAATAAATAATTTTCTCTACTATTATTCTGACATTTCACATTCTTAAAATAAAGTGGTGATCCTAACTGACCTAAGACAGGGAATTTTTACTAGGATTAAATGAAAAACTGAGTTTAAATGTATTTGGCTAAGGTGTATGTAAACTTCTGACTTCAACTGTGTTTATTCGTGGTGGGACGTGTAGACATTGTGGACAGTCTGTGGATAGAATATGTAGTATATCTGAAGAATACGTAGGATAGACTTGTATATGTATAGCAAAAGTTAAATATAATGGCCTTGACTAGACTACAGTATAACCATATGAAAGTGGGTAAAACAGTATGTAAACATTATGAAACATTATTATAGTGGCGTCCAAAGAGGGAGGAACGTGAGAGAGTTTTCATTGGAAATGAAAGATAACAAACAAAAGTATGCAAGCAATAAAATAATATAAACTGTAGAAGTACAAACGATGCTATTCAGGGGAGTAATCATATTTTAAATGGTTTTCAAATTGTTAAATGGATTTGAAATGGCTAAAAAAACATTTCAAATTGACTGAGGGAGAGAAAGCGAGCAAAGTGATCTGTATGGTGATTATGTTTGGGATGTTGATGGAGTGTGCATGCTGTCAGCAGGCTCTCTCTCGTTAGGGCTGACACTGGCAGAGACATGCTGCTAGAATAGAACAACGTTCCTGCTGAAAATGAAGAGGAAGAAGGATATTTCATCATACTGATTCTAGGAAATGGGGCTCTATGGGGAAGTAGTAGTTCTAGTTTAATAATTGGTTAGGATTTAAGGGTTAGGAAAAGCAGAAAGAGAAATCTACGTTATAAACAGTCAGTTGTTGTAGTGAAACTGTCAGTTATAGTGAAACAGTTTGCCATACAGTATCAGAAAGCCAGTCATAACATGAAATATGATAATGCAAGTGGAGGCTGCTGAGGGGAGGACAGCTCATTATAATGGCTGGAATGGAGTCATTGGAATGACATCAGCCACATGGAAAACACGTGTATGATGTCATTCCAATGACTCCATTCCAGCCATTATTATGAGCTGTCCTCCCCTCAGCAGCCTCCACTGGATAATGGAATATAATGTGAATATGAAACATCACCTGCTGAAGAAGTGGTGTGATGGCAGGTACTGGTGGGGCAGCAGGGGGCCCTGGGAGGGGATGGGTGGGGCCCCTGGTCTGGTCCCTGACAGAGAGGTGAGCTGGGTGAGGCGGATGGCCCCGTGGTGGTGGGTGTGATGGTAAGGGTCATGGTGGTAGGGGTGGTTGGGGATGGGGTGCAGGGTGGTTAGAGGGGTGTTACTGGGGAGGGAGAGGGGGTGGGGGGGTTTACTGTGTCCCAGACTAATAACAGGGATGTGGGGAGGGAGGGGGGCAATAGAGGAAAAGGAGGAAGAAGAGGAGGAGGAGGATGGGGGGAGGACGGCAGAGGTAGTGGATGTAGACACTGGGGCTGGGAGGAGGGGAGGCGGAGAGGAGGAGGGGGCTTTCGGAGAGGAGCGAATGAAACCTCCTCCCTTGGTGTTGTTTGTTTCCATGGAGACCGGTGGTTCAGGTGCGATGTTGGTGGCGGCAGGGTGGTCAAGCAACTTGGTAGGGGACTCTGGAGGTGGAGGAGGGGAGGCAGGGGGGCTAGGTGGGACAAACCTGTCTCCCGGACTCCCTGCTTCATTATCCGGTGGTGGGCTGCTAGCGTCAAGTGAAGCCGGTGAGGGGGTCTGCTGAGGGCTCAGTCGTTCAGACTCCGACAGGGGGTCAGAGGGGGGGTTCAGTTTCTCCATCATGGTACCTGTGGGAAGGCACCCCACCACTGCACCCCTCACCCCTTCCGCTGTTCTGTCTCTCTCACCCAGCATAGTGTCTCGGCCACTAGCTGCTGCTGCTAGACGCCTATAGACCTCCACAGACCTCTCTCAGCCCCGGTCCTCTGCGGCTACTCCAGATAATATCTCCTTATTATGCTGTTAGTCCCCTGGTCCTCCTGAACGACGGGTTGTCTACTGCTGTTATTAATCAGTCCAGAGATGTCTGTGATGGGCTGTCTGGGTCCTGGGTTTTCAGGGGTCAGGTGTCATTGGGTGGTGTTGAAGCTAAGGCTGATGCCCTCGGGTTTGGCTCAGTCCAGTCTTATTGTCACCTCTCATTCTGAGGGCTGTTGCGTGTGTGAGAGCGAGTGTGTGTGTGAGAGTTTGTGTGTGTGTGTGTGTGTGTGAGAGAGAGAGAGAGAAGGAAAAAAAGGAGAGAGCGTGTGAGTGTGATCTTGCATTCATGGCCCCACTCAAGAGGCTGTGTCCAATCTACAGTGGCTGGGCAGACGATGCTCACATCAATAATCATGTGCCAGTGTTTACTAGTGGTCTGACCGAGGCGTCTCTGGATCTTCTTGGAGCTCCACAGCAGACTAGTTGGTCTGGTTTAAGTTAAGTAGTCTAGACTTTTTCCCATAGTACATCCTGAGGAATAGCCAAGTACGTTGTCTTTGAATGAGTCACCATCGGCCGACACTGTTGATTAGTCCCCCAGTCTGTCTGTCTGTCTTTTCGGATATGAATCAAACTGTCCATACAATCCACATTGTCCCAGGTGCATAAAGATTGGACGGTTTTCAAACCTGTAGAACAAAAGAGATAAGACACATTTGCTTTACATGATTTAGTGGGTCAAATACTGGAATGAATGAAATGTTATTTTCCTGTCAAATCACCAGTTGGCAACCCATCCCTTAATGGATTAATTGGCACATAAACAAACATTACAATAATTCACTTTGGTAATTCAGTGATAATTCTTCTTCTGGAAGTGGTGAATATAAAATAAATATACATTAAGAATTTTGAATTAATTAGGAAATTAAAATGACACATTTTTCCATATATAATCTACATCAAAGCTAAATCTAGTATCCCTGGCCCTCTCACGAGCTGATGACAGGCTCAACATGGTTGTCATGGGTGTCCATTGTTTGGTATCATACTGCGTGTGTGTTTTCCTCATTTCAAGGAAGTTCACAGTTGTCTTATAGGTTCTGCTTCTGCAAGACTTGGATGATTCATTATTCATGGCTGGATTGTGCAACCGTCTCTTCTCCTTATTCAAAGCCTTATGTTTGGGACCAATCCAACACATCACTGAGTACCTGCCTCTGTATTACCAAGCATGGTGGTGGCTGCATCATGGCAACGGTATGCTCGACATCAGCAAAGGCTGGGGGAGTTTTTTAGGATAAAAAGAAACGGAATAGAGCTAAGCACAGGCAAAATCCTAGAGGAAAACCTGGTTCAGTCTGCTTTTCAACAGACACTAGGAGACAAATTCACCTTTCTGCAGGACAGTAACCTAAAACACGAGGCCAAATCTACACGGGAGTTGATTACCAGGAAGACGGTGAATGTTCCTGAGTGGTGAAGCTACAGTTTTGACTTAAATCTGCATGAAAATTGCTGTCTAGCCTTGATACCCAACACCTCGACAGAGATTGAAGAATTTTTAAAATAATAATGGGCGAATATTGCACAATACAGGTGTGTAAAGAAACGTACCCAAGAAGCCTCACAGCTGTAATCGCTGCTAAAGGTGTTACTAGCGTGTAGTGACTCAGGGAGGTGAATACTTATCTAATCAAGAAATATTACTGTTTACTTTTTCATTCATCTAACAAAAAATGTTGGAATTTTTCTTCCACTGACATTCTAAAGTATTTTGTGTAGATCATTGGTAAGAAATGACATATATCTTGAGAGAGAGAACAGGCAAGGTGAGCTTTCAACATTAACATTTGATTCATAGAAAAGTTGAATAATAAAAAACGACAATGGAACAAATACTCCCAAAGATGTGTTGAAGTCTTTCTTTTTGTTACGTGTTTTTTTGTAATATTTTATTATTTGCAATCAAATTATAATGTTTAATTAATTGCTTGACCATTTATTTGTGTCATGAAGAGTATGTTACCTTCAATGTTCAGCTGCCTTTATGTCTACAATTCAATTTGAACTTGATTACATTTTAGTTAATGTTCGTAACGATTCAGATTTTTGGTTGTTGTTATTCCTTGTTTCCTTTGACATGAGACCAAAATCATATTGTATTTTTGTGTAAACTCAATGCACTCATTTGTTGTTCATTTCAAGTCATAAATTATGAATATAATTTGGTGGTCTTATATCTGTATGGGTGCAAAGATACATATTTTTTATGTATATGATGTTATGTTTATTATATCTGTAGTAAATACACAAACATGTATTTTATTGTAATGTTTTCTACATTGTTTATTTGATCAAAGAACAGGCAAAGACACATAACAGGTTTTCCTCCATAAAAAAAATTATCACAAAGAAAAATGAACTATAACTTCAGGCAATAAATTAACAACAATAACTTACGATAAATGACTTTGAACTCAATAGCATTTATCCTATACAGTAATATTTAAATTGACCAGTGCAGACCTACTCACCTACGCAGCATGAAAACCAGCGTGCTCTGTCAGTACAGTTGTTTACCCACAGGACCCTACAGTACCATAGGTAAGGTAGCACATGGCACATCTACTTTCCGCCCTCCTTAAATAAATTGGGAACTCCAGTAATGTTAAAAAAAATATGTAATATCAAAAATCCAAAAGACCAAGAGATGAAGTCAAAAATTGGTCAAGGAATAACAAAATTAACATAATGCCCTTTTGAGTCCTTTGTGGTGATTCTGTTGAACGAAGGCGCACAAGCTGACAAGGTGATTCTGACCATGTCGTACTCGTGTTCTTATGTCATTCTCTAGTTCCCAATCTCTCTTTCTTTACTTTCTTCCCTCCTCTCCCTCCATGCCAGGAAGAGACAGAGCTCTAGTTGGATGGCGAGAGAGAGAGGTGAGAGAGTGAGAGAGAGAGAGAGAGAGAGAGAGAGAGAGAGAGAGAGAGAGAGAAAGAGGGGGCAAGAGAGAGAGAGGGAGCAAGAGAGAGAGGGAGCGAGAGGGAGCGAGAGAGAGAGGGAGAGAGAGCGAAGGGATAGACTGAGAGACACAGAAGAGAGAAAGAAAGAGAAAGAGAGAGAGACAGAGAGAGAGAACTTCGTAGCAAGGAGAGTTTTTCCGCTCCCCACTGGACAAGAGGATGTGCTAGTACAATGTGGTGGCTACTGATAACGCTCTCAAAGCCGCCTGTGGCCCGCAGATAAGGAAATGTACCCCCCTCCTCTCCTCTCCTCTCCCCCTCCCCCAACCCCAATACCAACACACGCTCGCGCATACATGCGCATGCACACGTACGCATGCGCATACAATCTCACTCTGTATAGACATACACTCATGGGTTCACACACACACAGGCACGCGTCGTTCCACCAGGGCAGCCAATCCTAGAATATGAAGGGACTTGGATGGTAACCATAATGGAGGGAATGTGTTTGCATCACAATAGAATAACACCACAAAGGAAGCCATGCAGACACCTACAGACAATAGATCTTATTGGGGAAACCTAATATATCCATGTCCTATTTAAACTACTTCCCTGTCTGCAGCACTTGCAGCACCATGGCTCTGACAAGTGTTTACCATAGGATCAACAGAGGTGGGAAAAGGTAGACAGATAGAGAGAAAGAAAAGGATAGAGAGAAAAAGAGAGAAATGGAGACAGTCCTGGTTGTTTCTGTGATTACATCATCACACCTGTGGCACTGCACTGCATGGTGGCCAATACTGTCATCTCAGTAACTTTCCTCAAGACTCTGCTTCCTCTCTCTCTCTTTCTCTCTCTCAAGGTCAATTCCTCTTTTTTATTGTCTCCGTCATTTCCTACCCAGACAGTCTGAAAGACAAACATTGCAAAGGCCCCAGAGAATGATGACCATTCGGGTATAGCTACTATGAGTTTAGCTCCTATGAGTTTAGCTACTATGGGTATTGCTACTATGGGTATTGCTACTATGGGTATAGCTACTATGGGTATAGCTACTATGGGTATAGCTACTATGAGTATAGCTACTATGAGTTTAGCTACTATGAGTTTAGCTACTATGGGTATAGCTACTATGGGTATAGCTACTATGGGTATAGCTACTATGAGTATAGCTACTATGAGTATAGCTACTATGAGTATAGCTCCTATGAGTTTAGCTACTATGAGTATAGCTCCTATGAGTTTAGCTCCTATGAGTATAGCTACTATGAGTATAGCTACTATGAGTTTAGCTCCTATGAGTTTAGCTACTATGAGTTTAGCTCCTATGAGTATAGCTACTATGAGTTTAGCTCCTATGAGTTTAGCTACTATGAGTTTAGCTCCTATGAGTATAGCTACTATGAGTTTAGCTCCTATGAGTTTAGCTACTATGAGTTTAGCTCCTATGAGTATAGCTACTATGAGTTTAGCTCCTATGAGTTTAGCTCCTATGAGTATAGCTACTATGAGTATAGCTCCTATGAGTTTAGCTCCTATGAGTATAGCTACTATGAGTTTAGCTCCTATGAGTTTAGCTACTATGAGTTTAGCTCCTATGAGTATAGCTACTATGAGTTTAGCTCCTATGAGTTTAGCTCCTATGAGTTTAGCTACTATGAGTTAAGCACCTGCAGTTTCAGTTGAAAGCACTCAAATAAATATAACTACATCTAATATTGTAGCAAGGCTGTATCTATCTGGGTGGATTTGCGTGTAACGTATAAAAAGCAACATGCGGTCTGAAGACAATTCCCCTGAGTCAGGCTTTTTGCCTGCTAACAGATATATATTATGTTCCATGAGCCGTGAGTCCCCAGGCAATAACTTAACCTTGTGCTTCTGCATTAAATTGGTAGTAATATACTTCGAATAAGTATTAAACAAAATGTACATTACACATACAGTGCAATATACATGTAAGAGAGCGTGAGCTGAAGGTAGACCCTTCAGAGCAGAGGCAAGTGTTTAACAAACTTCATCACAAATACATGTACATATATATGATCATTTATATTGCTCTGTCTGTAAAGCCTTCATCCGTTCTAAAAGCTGACATCAAAAGAGTGCACGGCAGCCCAGTCCAGTTGAACACAAAACATCCCCAGTCAGATTGGGCCTCCGTCTTCAAAGACTGCATGCCTAACTGACCTCAGAGTTCACAGACAATCAACTCTTTTATGCTCTCTCACCCGTGACAAAAAGAGAGAAGAAACTAGACAAATTGTTGACATTTTCATTTGGGCTCCTGCGGTACTGTGTGAAACCCGAACTGTAGATCAGGAATAATAATAGCAACAAAACCCTAACAGACCACTTCCGCTTCACCCCTGACCGAGGAAGAAAGCAGAGAGGATTTGTTTTAATGTCAGGCCGACAACGTTTTCTCATGCAAAACACTAAACAATCAGCTCAATATAAATGTCCCGAGGAAGAAATCAGAGTTGTTTCGGCTCGGTTTTAATGTTAGATTGTTTTCATGTCAGAGCGACAACGTTCTCTCACATTCTCTCAACGTTCTTCTTAATAAAAATGTCCTGAGACATTGTCAGGAGCCTGTATAGTGTAATTACAGCTTCGGTTAATGGGGAGGATTTGCAGGTAATTGGTGTGTGTGTGTGTGCATCAGTGTGTGCATGCGTGTGTTTGTTTGTGCGTGTGCAGTGGTGTAAAGTACTTGAGTTAAAAAAAAGTCTGATCATTCCTACTGCCTCTGATCTGGCAGACTCACTAAACACAAATGCTTAGTTTGAAAATAATATCTGAGTGTTGGACTGTGGTCCTGGCTATGCGGAAATTAAACAAACAAGAACATTGTGCCGTCTGGTTTTCTTAATTTAAGGATTTAAAAATTATTTATACTTTTACTTTTGATACGTAAGTATATTTGAGCAATTACATTTACCTTTAATACAAATAGCATTTTACTGGGTAACTTTTATTTTCTATTACGGTGTCTTTACTTTTACTAAAGTATGACAAATGGATACTTTTTACACCACTGTGTGTGTGTGTGTGTGTGTGTGTGTGTGTGTGTGTGTGTGTGTGTGTGTGTGTGTGTGTGTGTGTGTGTGTGTGTGTGTGTGTGTGTGTGTGTGTGTGTGTGTGTGTGTGTGTGTGTGTGTGTGTGTGTGTCACTGTAACAATATTGATCACAGCTGGTTTGTACAACATGTCCTAACGATGTGAGTGAAGAGCAAGGTGAAATGGAAAAAGTCATCACTGTGCAGGACCACCAAAGTAATCACTGTACAGGAACAGTAAAGTAATCGCTGTACAGGATCACCAAATTAATCACTGTACAGGATCACCAAAGTAATCACTGTACAGGATCACCAAAGTCATCACTGTACAGGACCACCAAAGTAATCACTGTACAGGATCACCAAAGTAATCACTGTACAGGATCACCAAAGTCATCACTGTACAGGATCACCAAAGTAATCACTGTACAGGACCACCAAAGTAATCACTGTACAGGATCACCAAAGTAATCACTGTACAGGATCACCAAAGTAATCACTGTACAGGATCACCAAAGTCATCACTGTACAGGATCACCAAAGTAATCACTGTACAGGATCACCAAAGTCATCACTGTACAGGATCACCAAAGTAATCACTGTACAGGATCACCAACGTAATCACTGTACAGGACCACCATATACCAATGTGAGTACTCATGATATACAGATATTCATCTATGTCTGTACATCTTAACTCCATTAAGTCCACATCATTTAACAAACTAACAAATGACTACATGCTTCATAACATACACACACACACGCAAACACACACATTCACACAATCACGTACATGAGCACTCAAGCACACACACACACATTCACGCAATCACGTACATGAGCACTCAAGCACACACACACACATTCACGCAATCACGCACACCAAGACACATACATAAGCGTTCAAGCGCACACACAGACGGGCTCCATGGCCACGTTTCCTCAGCCTCATGTAAACACTATTGTGTGTCTGGTGATAGGAATCAGTACGGCCTAATTGTTTGAGGCAATACTCGCAGTGCTATAGATGGAGAAAGTGACAAACAATACAGTACAGCGTGTGTGTGTGTGTGTGTGTGTGTGTGTGTGTGTGTGTGTGTGTGTGTGTGTGTGTGTGTGTGTGTGTGTGTGTGTGTGTGTGTGTGTGTGTGTGTGCGTGTGTGTGTGTGTACGTGTGTGACGGCCAGTGGGACAGACTACAGACACGTCTAAGCTCATAACCACAGATGTATTTGGGTGTTATTTCTCCTGGTTGTCTTGGAGTCTGGCTATTCTTCTTCAAACAGAACAAAATGCATTAGTTATGACGGGGTGAACTCCCATTAGGTGAGCGTCCATTTAGCACTGGAATCTAGACCAATATATAGAAAGACTAAGGCAATCTGAGAGCTGGGTGAATGTGCCAAATGCTATGATTTTGATTAGATAGGACTTTTATAGGAGATGGAGCCCAGAACAATTACTCATACAGGTAGACTGTAGTATTTACAATTGTATTTCTATCTTGTCTCTGTGATCGTCAGGGAGAATCTAAACGATTATTGCACTTACTAAATGTTGGTTAGCATTATCAATAGAATTGCAGTACAGGGAAATATGTCAATCTACACAATTATGTCTACACTCAGTCATAATAGTGATTTGGCTGGGTTGTAACGACGCCATAGAAGAGCTGAACGTCAGTCGACAGTCACACATCACTTCTTTCCCAGGATGCACCTGGCCGGAAGGGGGTCGAACGGACGCAGGGGACAGCTGTTTCCTGTGCACACTTCCTGGCAGCAGAGGAGGTGAGATGGTGTGTGTGTGTGTGTGTGTGTGTGTGTAGGGGGGGGGGGGGGGGGGGTCGTAAGGGCGTTGGTGAGGCCGTCGGTCCTTTCCAAACAGGATATATCTGCCACAGCCACAGGTGTGAAAGCAGCGGACCACCAACGCCCATCACTCACACACACCACGCATGCAGCGGAATCTCACTGCACTAGAACCCCATGTTTCTGACTGGCTGGGAAGGGCAGCGGGGGAGGGGGCAGAGTTAGAGGGTGAAGTACTATAGCAACTCAGTTATGGACAGAGGCTTGACCCGCTGGGAAAGAGAGGGAGAATGGCTGTTGGAATGATACAAGAGGATCGTTTCCTTTAACAGCAGATACCACGGTTAACACAAAGTTCAAGTTCACAGCCACAAAGCAAAATCTGTCCCCACAGTTGAAGCATTAACTACTGGGTAATGCAATTTCAACCCACCAATTGGTAAGTGGTACATGGGACCTATCCTCACAGCCACGGTCTCTGCTACAATCACCTTCCCTATATGACCCTTGACCCCCGGCAAGTCCTCATCCTCATTCTATCACGTGCTCATCCCACTTCCCCTTTTGGCAAAGCCACCACAGATACTTCCAAAAGGAGAAACTACAATGGCTGAGTGGGTTAGGGGTTGTGTGTGTGTGTGTGTGTGTGTGTGTGTGTGTGTGTGTGTGTGTGTGTGTGTGTGTGTGTGTGTGTGTGTGTGTGTGTGTGTGTGTGTGTGTGTGTGTGTGTGTGTGTGCATACATGCGTCCGTGCTTGTCAGTGTGTGAATGTGTGTGTGTGTCTGTATTCTTGCGAGCAAGTTTTCCGTCTGCGTGCACGTGTGTTAGTGCGTGTGCAAGCACGTCTGTGTGTGTGAGCGGCACGTCAGTGTGTGTGCGCGTGTATCCGTTTGAGTGTGTGTATGTATCCGTGTGAGTGTGTGTATGTATCCGTGTGAGTGTGTAATCCCCCAGGATCACAATGACACTGTGTACCACAACAGAGTATCTTCTTCCTCTCTCCACTCATATTCCCCATCAACAGCACGGGCACTGTCCAAATTCCACTCTAAATGGGTTCCGGCGTTCCGGGTTCATTCAGCGTGACCGACGATGAAGCCGCGGGCGGTGAGCCATGTTGGTCGAAAGCTCTGCAAAATAGGAAATACCGCGACATCACTTTTCCACTTTCACTCACTCACACAATTTTCCCAAATAACTTGTTCCCATGTGATGGTTAACCTACATGACTCAACTCGTGTTCAGTCTCTGTACACGTCCCTCTAGGTGGAGACATAGGCCTGCGGTAGCCTACAGACAAAGCTGGCACCACTACAGTTGAAGTCCTCCTGGTAATTCCCGGTGCAGTTCTCCAAGTTCACCACATGGTGGTGCTGTTCTGGTATTCCCCCAGCCTCTGCTCTGCCTCTCTGCTGGTGGGCTGCTGGCTCAGTTCTATAGTGCTGTGAGAGAGTGGGTGGTCCAGGCCAGGTGGAAGAGAGGAGGATTATCACCATGCCTGCCTGCACTCACAAAAAGAGAAGGAGGGAGGGAAAAGAGAATGAACTGAGAGAGAGAGAGAGAGAGAGAGAGAGAGAGAGAGAGAGAGAGAGAGAGAGAGAGAGAGAGAGAGAGAGAGAGAGAGAGAGAGAGAGAGAGAGAGAGAGAGAGAGAGAGAGAGAGAGAGAGAGAAAGAGAAAGAGAGAGAGAGAGACAGAGGGAGGAAAGAAGGAGGGAGAGAGAACTAATATGTTCTGCCTGAGATAGACATCTGCCATCCAGATGTGAACTTCATGGAATGAAATGAAAAGTAAAAAGGATGAGAGAAAGAGAGTGGGGGGGGGGTGTTGGCTATGATGTTGAAGAACTGGAGTTCAGTCTTTCTCTCTCTCTCTCTATCTATCCCTTCTTCCACCCACCTCCCAAGGGTTCATAGATCTACTTGAATGTGATGAATAAGGAAGACCACCTGTCTAAACAGGGAGATGGTGATGACAAGGGAGAATGTACAGTATGTACCATGGGGATAGATGTGATGGTGATGGCAAGGGAGAATGTACAGTATGTACCATGGGGATAGATGTGATGGTGATGGCAAGGGAGAATGTACAGTATGTGCCATTGGGGATAGATGTGATGGTGATGACAAGGGAGAATGTACAGTATGTACCATGGGGATAGACGTGATGGTGATGACAAGGGAGAATGTACAGTATGTACCATGGGGATAGATGTGATGGTGATGACAAGGGAGAATGTACAGTATGTACCATGGGGATAGACGTGATGGTGATGACAAGGGAGAATGTACAGTATGTACCATGGGGATAGATGTGATGGTGATGAAGAGGGGGAATGTACAGTATGTACCATGGGGATAGATGTGATGGTGATGACAAGGGAGAATGTACAGTATGTACCATGGGGATAGATGTGATGGTGATGAAGAGGGGGAATGTACAGTATGTACCATGGGGATAGATGTGATGGTGATGACAAGGGAGAATGTACAGTATGTACCATGGGGATAGACGTGATGGTGATGACAAGGGAGAATGTACAGTATGTACCATGGGGATAGATGTGATGGTGATGAAGAGGGGGAATGTACAGTATGTACCATGGGGATAGATGTGATGGTGATGGCAAGGGAGAATGTACAGTATGTGCCATTGGGGATAGATGTGATGGTGATGACAAGGGAGAATGTACAGTATGTACCATGGGGATAGACGTGATGGTGATGACAAGGGAGAATGTACAGTATGTACCATGGGGATAGATGTGATGGTGATGACAAGGGAGAATGTACAGTATGTACCATGGGGATAGACGTGATGGTGATGACAAGGGAGAATGTACAGTATGTACCATGGGGATAGATGTGATGGTGATGAAGAGGGGGAATGTACAGTATGTACCATGGGGATAGATGTGATGGTGATGACAAGGGAGAATGTACAGTATGTACCATGGGGATAGATGTGATGGTGATGAAGAGGGAGAATGTACAGTATGTACCATGGGGATAGATGTGATGGTGATGACAAGGGAGAATGTACAGTATGTACCATGGGGATAGACGTGATGGTGATGACAAGGGAGAATGTACAGTATGTACCATGGGGATAGATGTGATGGTGATGAAGAGGGGGAATGTACAGTATGTACCATGGGGATAGACGTGATGGTGATGAAGAGGGGGAATGTATGTACCATGGGGATAGATGTGATGGTGATGAAGAGGGGGAATGTACAGTATGTACCATGGGGATAGATGTGATGGTGATGACAAGGGAGAATGTACAGTATGTACCATGGGGATAGATGTGATGGTGATGAAGAGGGGGAATGTACAGTATGTACCATGGGGATAGACGTGATGGTGATGAAGAGGGGGAATGTACAGTATGTACCATGGGGATAGATGTGATGGTGATGACAAGGGAGAATGTACAGTATGTACCATGGGGATAGATGTGATGGTGATGACAAGGGAGAATGTACAGTATGTACCATGGGGATAGATGTGATGGTGATGACAAGGGAGAATGTACAGTATGTACCATGGGGATAGATGTGATGGTGATGACAAGGGAGAATGTACAGTATGTACCATGGGGATAGACGTGATGGTGATGACAAGGGAGAATGTACAGTATGTACCATGGGGATAGACGTGATGGTGATGAAGAGGGGGAATGTACAGTATGTACCATGGGGATAGATGTGATGGTGATGAAGAGGGGGAATGTACAGTATGTACCATGGGAATAGATGTGATGGTGATGAAGAGGGAGAATGTATGTACCATGGGGATAGATGTGATGGTGATGTAGAGGGGGAATGTACAGTATGTACCATGGGGATAGATGTGATGGTGATGAAGAGGGGGAATGTACAGTATGTACCATGGGGATAGACGTGATGGTGATGAAGAGGGAGAATGTACAGTATGTACCATGGGGATAGATGTGATGGTGATGAAGAGGGGGAACGTATGTACCATGGGGATAGACGTGATGGTGATGAAGAGGGGGAATGTATGTACCATGGGGATAGATGTGATGGTGATGAAGAGGGGGAATGTATGTGCCATGGGGATAGACGTGATGGTGATGAAGAGGGAGAATGTATGTACCATGGGGATAGACGTGATGGTGATGAAGAGGGGGAATGTATGTACCATGGGGATAGATGTGATGGTGATGAAGAGGGGGAATGTATGTGCCATGGGGATAGACGTGATGGTGATGAAGAGGGAGAATGTATGTACCATGGGGATAGACGTGATGGTGATGAAGAGGGGGAATGTATGTGCCATGGGGATAGATGTGATACACTTTAGAAGAACAGGACTATCGATACTGTAATCACCAAGGACGACCACAATTTTCACTCTGTCCTGCCCAGTCACCACACATACCCATGTGTCTGCATTCTGCTGTCTAGCTGTTGACGTATCTTACAGTGGGTGAACCCTGTGTTTAACATGCTCTACATGGGTGGTTCAGGGCTCTTAGCCTTGTAAACCCAGGATGAAAGCTGCAGCCAAATTTATCAAATAAAGCCTAACAGGGAAAAGAAGTGGCCTGTAACACAGCATTAGATTGTAATTGCACTTCTCAATGATAAAAAACAATCTCTGTTTTGGTGGTCCTGGCTATCGTGCAATTTATAAAACAAAACGGTCAGTGTGTGTGTGTGTGTGTGCAGGCAGGGCAGCGGCCCATACAAGGCTCTGGCATGCATTGAGACAAAGGTTAATAACTTTATTTATTAAACATTTTTCGATTCCACATGTTTCTCATAGTTGGCTGAAACAACCCAATAAATAACTTGTACTCATAATGAGATTTAGTTCAACCGGTATGCAGAGAAAATAAAACATCATGGATTACCCTCTAACCCCATACACTATCCCTATTCATATTTCTCTACATGTACACATACACACATGTACACACACACACACGCACACACACACGTCCATACACATACGCACACGCGCGCACACACACACAGCCAGGAAGGTGTGTGTGTTACCTGTAACTATTAAAGGTTATATGTGGTAACGTTCTTGGTTATAGGGTGTTATTAGTTTTATTCACGTTGGCCTCGTAATGGGGTGTTGTTTCTGCTCCGGCTGTATAAAAAGGCTGTAAAACAACACCTTTCCATCCCCTTTTTGAGTGACTAACCAGGGAAGAGAACAGACCTCCACAAAGCAGAGTTGAATGTGTTAGATGAATGGTGGCTAGGAAAAACGAGGGACTTTTTCATAGCCACCGTGCTTCTACATCTGCATTGCTTGCTGATCGGGGTTTTAGGCTGGGTTTCTGTATAGCACTTTGTGACATCTGCTGATGTAAATGTAAATGTAAATATGATGTAAATAAAACGTATGGAGTCTGTGATACATTATATAAATGACAGCCCACTTCATAAACCCCGGCTAAGTAGACCACTGTCAGTCAGCAACCAGACAGAGCTGGGATGCACTTCACACACTAGGAAATACAAGAAAAGGGGGAAACCAGAGAGAGAGAGAAAAGCCTGACTCTTTCACAAAACACAACACATGAGCCGAGTTGAAAGACATAAGAGCCTGAATGGATTTGTATTGAATGACCATATGGAGACCAGACTTGTAGCAGGGTTATAATCACATGAGTCAAATTACAATGTGGTGCAAGTGGTTTCATTTCAGGGTTGTTGTGTGTGTGTGTGTGTGTGTGTGTGTGTGTGTGTGTGTGTGTGTGTGTGTGTGTGTGTGTGTGTGTGTGTGTGTGTGTGTGTGTGTGTGTGTGTGTGTGTGTGTGTGTGTGTGTGTGTGTGTGGAAGATTCCTAGTCATGACTTTTGATTGACAGATGGATGGGCGGTGCGTGGGGGAGTTCTGCATGACTTATAATGTGGCAACTTTTCTTATAATGTAGCAACACTTCTTATGATGTAGCAACACTTCTTATAATGTAGCAACACTTCTTATGATGTAGCAACACTTCTTATGATGTAGCAACACTTCTTATGATGTAGCAACACTTCTTATGATGTAGCAACACTTCTTATGATGTAGCAACACTTCTTATGATGTAGCAACACTTCTTATAACGTAGCAACACTTCTTATGATGTAGCAACACTTCTTATGATGTAGCAACACTTCTTATGATGTAGCAACACTTCTTATGATGTAGCAACACTTCTTATGATGTAGCAACACTTCTTATGATGTAGCAACACTTCTTATGATGTAGCAACACTTCTTATGATGTAGCAACACTTCTTATGATGTAGCAACACTTCTTATGATGTAGCAACACTTCTTATAACGTAGCAACACTTCTTATGATGTAGCAACACTTCTTATGATGTAGCAACACTTCTTATGATGTAGCAACACTTCTTATAATGTAGCAACACTTCTTATGATGTAGCAACACTTCTTATGATGTAGCAACACTTCTTATGATGTAGCAACACTTCTTATGATGTAGCAACACTTCTTATGATGTAGCAACACTTCTTATAACGTAGCAACACTTCTTATGATGTAGCAACACTTCTTATGATGTAGCAACACTTCTTATGATGTAGCAACACTTCTTATGATGTAGCAACACTTCTTATGATGTAGCAACACTTCTTATGATGTAGCAACACTTCTTATGATGTAGCAACACTTCTTATGATGTAGCAACACTTCTTATGATGTAGCAACACTTCTTATAACGTAGCAACACTTCTTATGATGTAGCAACTCTTCTTATGATGTAGCAACACTTCTTATGATGTAGCAACACTTCTTATGATGTAGCAACACTTCTTATGATGTAGCAACACTTCTTATGATGTAGCAACACTTCTTATGATGTAGCAACACTTCTTATAACGTAGCAACACTTCTTATGATGTAGCAACTCTTCTTATGATGTAGCAACACTTCTTATGATGTAGCAACACTTCTTATGATGTAGCAACACTTCTTATGATGTAGCAACACTTCTTATGATGTAGCAACACTTCTTATGATGTAGCAACACTTCTTATAATGTAGCAACACTTCTTATGATGTAGCAACACTTCTTATGATGTAGCAACACTTCTTATGATGTAGCAACACTTCTTATAATGTAGCAACACTTCTTATGATGTAGCAACTCTTCTTATGATGTAGCAACACTTCTTATGATGTAGCAACACTTCTTATGATGTAGCAACACTTCTTATAATGTAGCAACACTTCTTATGATGTAGCAACTCTTCTTATGATGTAGCAACACTTCTTATGATGTAGCAACACTTCCTATGATGTAGCAACACTTCTTATGATGTAGCAAAACTTCTTATGATGTAGCAACACTTCTTATGATGTAGCAACACTTCTTATGATGTAGCAACACTTCTTATGATGTAGCAAAACTTCTTATGATGTAGCAACACTTCTTATGATGTAGCAACACTTCTTATAATGTAGCAACACTTCTTATGATGTAGCAAAACTTCTTATAATGTAGCAACACTTCCTATGATGTAGCAACACTTCCTATGATGTAGCAACACTTCTTATGATGTAGCAACACTTCTTATGATGTAGCAACACTTCTTATGATGTAGCAACACTTCTTATGATGTAGCAAAACTTCTTATGATGTAGCAACACTTCTTATGATGTAGCAACACTTCTTATGATGTAGCAACACTTCTTATGATGTAGCAACACTTCTTATGATGTAGCAACACTTCTTATGATGTAGCAAAACTTCTTATGATGTAGCAACACTTCTTATGATGTAGCAACACTTCTTATAATGTAGCAACACTTCTTATGATGTAGCAAAACTTCTTATAATGTAGCAACACTTCCTATGATGTAGCAACACTTCTTATGATGTAGCAACACTTCTTATGATGTAGCAACACTTCTTATGATGTAGCAACACTTCTTATGATGTAGCAAAACTTCTTATAATGTAGCAACACTTCCTATGATGTAGCAACACTTCTTATGATGTAGCAAAACTTCTTATGATGTAGTAACACTTCTTATGATGTAGCAACACTTCTTATGATGTAGCAACACTTCCTATGATGTAGCAACACTTCTTATGATGTAGCAAAACTTCTTATGATGTAGCAACACTTCTTATGATGTAGCAACACTTCTTATAATGTAGCAACACTTCTTATGATGTAGCAAAACTTCTTATAATGTAGCAACACTTCCTATGATGTAGCAACACTTCTTATGATGTAGCAACACTTCTTATGATGTAGCAACACTTCCTATGATGTAGCAACACTTCTTATGATGTAGCAAAACTTCTTATAATGTAGCAACACTTCCTATGATGTAGCAACACTTCTTATGATGTAGCAAAACTTCTTATGATGTAGCAACACTTCTTATGATGTAGCAACACTTCTTATGATGTAGCAACACTTCCTATGATGTAGCAACACTTCTTATAACGTAGCAACACTTCTTATGATGTAGCAACACTTCTTATGATGTAGCAACACTTCTTATGATGTAGCAACCGTTCTTATAACGTAGCAACACTTCTTATGATGTAGCAACACTTCTTATGATGTAGCAAAACTTCTTATGATGTAGCAACACTTCTTATGATGTAGCAACACTTCTTATGATGTAGCAACACTTCTTATGATGTAGCAACACTTCTTATAACGTAGCAACACTTCTTATAATGTAGCAACGCTTCTTATGATGTAGCAACACTTCTTATGATGTAGCAACACTTCTTATAACGTAGCAACACTTCCTATAATGTAGCAACACTTCTTATGATGTAGCAACACTTCTTATGATGTAGCAACACTTCTTATAATGTAGCAACACTTCTTATGATGTAGCAACACTTCTTATAACGTAGCAACACTTCTTATAATGTAGCAACACTTCTTATGATGTAGCAATACTTTTTATAACGTAGCAACACTTCTTATAACGTAGCAACACTTCTTATAACGTAGCAACACTTCTTATAACGTAGCAACCGTTCTCATAACGTAGCAACACTTCTTATAATGTAGAAACACTTCTTATAATGTAGCAACACTTTTTATAATGTAGCAACCGTTCTTATAATGTAGCAACACTTCTTATAATGTAGCAACCGTTCTTATAATGTAGCAACCGTTCTTATAACGTAGCAACACTTCTTATAATGTAGAAACACTTTTTATAATGTAGCAACCGTTCTTATAATGTAGCAACACTTCTTATAACGTAGCAACACTTCTTATAATGTAGCAGCACTTCTTATAATGTAGCAACACTTTTTATAATGTAGCAACCGTTCTTATAACGTAGCAACACTTCTTATAATGTAGCAACACTTCTTATAATGTAGCAACCGTTCTTATAACGTAGCAACACTTCTTATAATGTAGCAACACTTCTTATAATGTAGCAACACTTTTTATAATGTAGCAACACTTCTTATAATGTAGCAACACTTTTTATAATGTAGCAACCGTTCTTATAACGTAGCAACACTTCTTATAATGTAGCAACACTTCTTATAATGTAGCAACTCTTCTTATGATCTGAGGCCCATCTGTCAACTCTATAGCGTGTTTTAAATATCTGCCCTTTATGACAACTTTGTGTTTGTTGAAATGTGCTGCAAAGTTGCTTTATGGTCTAAGTTACACACATGCTGTACATACAGGTCCATTATATTACCACGCTGTACATACAGGTCCATTATATTACCACGCTGTACATACAGGTCCATTATATTACCACGCTGTACATACCGATCCAGCTTATTACCACGCTGTACATATAGGTCCAGTTTATTACTACGCTGTACATACAGGTCCATTATATTACCACGCTGTACATACAGGTCCATTATATTACCACGCTGTACATACAGGTCCATTATATTACCACGCTGTACATACAGGTCCATTATATTACCACGCTGTACATACAGGTCCAGTATATTACCACGCTGTACATACAGGTCCATTATATTACCACGCTGTACATACAGGTCCATTATATTACCACGCTGTACATACAGGTCCATTATATGACCACGCTGTACATACAGGTCCATTATATTACCACGCTGTACATACAGGTCCATTATATTACCACGCTGTACATACAGGTCCATTATATTACCACGCTGTACATACAGGTCCAGTTTATTACCACGCTGTACACACAGGTCCAGTTTATTACCACGCTGTACACACAGGTCCAGTTTATTACCACGCTGTACATACAGGTCCAGTTTATTACCACGCTGTACATACAGGTCCAGTTTATTACCACGCTGTACATACAGGTCCAGTATATTACCACGCTGTACATACAGGTCCAGTTTATTACCACACTATAGATACAGGTCCAGTTTATTACCACGCTGTACATATAGGTCCAGTTTATTACCACGCTGTACATACAGGTCCAGTTTATTACTACACTATAGATACAGGTCCAGTACATTACTTCACTGTACATACAGGTCCAGTATATTATTACGCTGTACATACAGGTCCAGTATATTATTACGCTGTACATACAGGTCCAGTTTATTACCACGCTGTACATACAGGTCCAGTTTATTACCACGCTGTACATACAGGTCCAGTTTATTACCACGCTGTTCATACAGGTCCAGTTTATTACCACGCTGTACATACAGGTCCTGTTTATTACCATGCTATACATACAGGTCCAGTTTATTACCACGCTGTACATACAGGTCCAGTTTATTACCACGCTGTACATACAGGTCCAGTATATTACCACGCTGTACATACAGGTCCAGTATATTACCACTGTGAAGGGACTGTGAAGCAACAGAAACATAGGCACAGACACATGTACACACACACACACACACACACACACACACACGATAACATACGCACTATACACACACATACACATGGATTTAGTACTGTAGATATGTGGTAGTGGTGGAACAGGGAACTTAGAGTACACAGTGTGTTGTGAAATCTGTGAATGTACTGTAATGTTTTTAAAATGGTATAAACTGCCTTAATTTTGCTGGACCCCAGGAAGAGTAATGGGGATCCATAATGAATACAAATTGTCACGCCTGCCCCCGCTCCCCCTCCCTGACACTCGAAGTCACCAGGCTCCCCAGCATTACGCATTCCTGCCAGCATCATCACCCACACCTGCCTTCCCCCATCACGCGCATCAGCGATTATTGGACTCACCTGGACTCAATCACCTCTATCATTACCTCCCCTAATACTGTCTGGTTACCCGCTCTGTTCCCTACTTCAGCATTAATTGTTGTTGTTTACCCGTGTGCTGACGCAGTTCCTGTTTGTTACCTGTCTGTTCCTGAATAAATGTTGACTCCCCGTACCTGCTTCTCATCTCCAGCATCGGTCATTACACAAATACAAATACCAGCAATGCATTCTGGATTCCAAAAATGATGCCACTAATTAGGCCTACTGTAACTAATGATGCTAGGCCTACTGTCGCTAATGATGCTAGGCCTACTGTAGCTAATGATGTTAGGCCTACTGTAGCTAATGATGCTAGACCTACTGTAGCTAATGATGTTAGGCCTACTGTAGCTAATGATGTTAGGCCTACTGTAGCTAATGATTTTAGGCCTACTGTAGCTAATGATGTTAGGCCTACTGTAGCTAATGATGTTAGGCCTACTGTAGCTAATGATGTTAGGCCTACTGTAGCTAATGATGTTAGGCCTACTGTAGCTAATGATGCTAGGCCTACTGTAGCTAATGATGTTAGGCCTACTGTAGCTAATGATGTTAGGTCTACTGTAGCTAATGATGTTAGGCCTACTGTAGCTAATGATGTTAGGCCTACTGTAGCTAATGATGCTAGGCCTACTGTAGCTAATGATGTTAGGCCTACTGTAGCTAATGATGTTAGGCCTACTGTAGCTAATGATGCTAGGCCTACTGTAGCTAATGATTTTAGGCCTACTGTAGCTAATGATGTTAGGCCTACTGTAGCTAATGATGTTAGGCCTACTGTAGCTAATGATGTTAGGCCTACTGTAGCTAATGATGTTAGGCCTACTGTAGCTAATGATGTTAGGCCTACTGTAGCTAATGATGCTAGGCCTACTGTAGCTAATGACTGTAGCTTAAGCCTACTGTAGCTAATGATGCTAGGCCTACTGTAGCTAATGATGTTTGGCCTACTGTAGCTAATGATGTTTGGCCTACTGTAGCTAATGATGTTAGGCCTACTGTAGCTAATGATGCTAGGCCTACTGTAGCTAATGATGCTAGGCCTACTGTAGCTAATGATGCTAGGCCTACTGCAGCTAATGATGCTAGGCCTACTGTAGCTAATGATTTTAGTCCTACTGTAGCTAATGATGCTAGGCCTACTGTAGCTAATGATGCTAGGCCTACTGTAGCTAATGATTTTAGGCCTACTGTAGCTAATGATGTTAGGCCTACTGTAGCTAATGATGCTAGGCCTACTGTAGCTATTGATTTTAGGCCTACTGTAGCTAATGATGTTAGGCCTACTGTAGCTAATGATGTTAGGCCTACTGTAGCTAATGATGCTAGGCCTACTGTAGCTAAATGAGTGGTGTGACAGCTGTGAAACCAGGCGAACTATCAGGGAATATAATATGAACATTGGAAAGGAGAGAGAGAGAGAATCTCTTCATGCACATTTACTAGACCAAGTAATAATTCCACCAGGGTGGTCTGGCAGTGCGGTATGTGGGATCGTCAATACGACCCCGGAAAACATCCTAGCAATCCCCCCCCCCCTCCCATCTGTGTAACTGGCTGGACCCACAAGGATGGGGAAGGGGGGAAGGAGGAGAGGGTGGGAGTAACGAGTCCTCCTCTAAAATAACAAAGCTACCATTGACACTGTCGTTCCCTCCCCCACTGGTCTGGCTGACTCGCCCTTTCTCCCCCTACCTCTCCTCCTCTCGGGGTTGAGGAAATGTGGTTCAGGTATGGAGGCGTGTTGGCTTCAAGGAATAGGTCTAAGTTGCCCTGTGCTGTAAATGCTAGTCTTAGGTCAGTCTAGTCTTAGGTCAGGTTAGGACTTGGGGAATGAAGCTGATCCTAGATCTGTAGCATTGTGTTGCCCTGTGCTGTAAATGCTAGTCTTAGGTCAGTCTAGTCTTAGGTCAGGTTAGGACTTGGGGAATGAAGCTGATCCTAGATCTGTAGCATTGTGTTGCCCTGTGCTGTAAATGCTAGTCTTAGGTCAGTCTAGTCTTAGGTCAGGTTAGGACTTGGGGAGTGAAGCTGATCCTAGATCTGTAGCACTGTGTTGCCCTGTCTCCACTGTAGCGTCTACAATTAAAACACTGTAAAAGCACTCCTTTTCCTTCTCTCTCTCTCCCTCAGTCCTGCTTTGGGTCTCCAGCACCTGTCAGCCCTGGTTTTATGAGCACTGGAGGCAGAGCTGGACACAGAACAGCGCTGTCTGTCCAGCCCCCAAACGCTCCGGAACATACTGTGAGAAACTCTTTATTTAGATTTTCATCCCCCCTCTCTCTCTCTCCCTCCTTCCCTTCCTCGTTCTAACCCATAACCCTAGGCACAGGAGACCACCACTAGCCTGCTTCAATCTCGGTAACACTTTATTTAACTGATAGTCTGTAGACTATCTATCTACTAACCCTAAGCCTAGCTCTAACCTTAACCCTTATCCTAACCCTAAACTTAACCCTTACCCTAATCCTTATTCTAAACCTAACCTTAGCAAGCAGTTGCTTATCAACAGATAGTTTGTTGATAGTAAGACAACCTCTAGAGCATCGACAGAGGGACTATCTGGATGATCCAAATAAAGTGTGGACTCAATCTCATACATCAACAGGTTCCACCCAGGCAGATCACAACCACCCTAAGTGTCTGAGAACCTAATGAATTGTTCTGTACTATTCCAGATCTGGAGCGAGAGTCCTTCAGGCCACGAAGGAAGAAAAGACAACTGGAGATCCAGCAGCTTGTTCTAATTAAAAGCCTGGCTCTGCTGCCCCAGCCAAAAGCCACAAATAACAACCCTTCAGCAGCAGAGAATTAGGAACCATTTTGTGTTTGCTATATAAAAAAAAGGAACAGGAGAGGAGGAGGATGCAGCTTACACCAGGGACCACCAACACAGTGAGCTACCTAGCACTGGGCTGGAGGAACAGCATATTCACTACACAGACGGCTGGGTGGCATAGACCTAGAATACAGATATGAACTACAGCAGGAGGGCAGACTGGCAGAGGAGGGAGAGAGAGAGATAGAGAGAGAGAGAGAGAGAGAGAGAGAGAGAGAGAGAGAGAGAGAGAGAGAGAAAGTAAGAAAGAAAGAAAGAAAGAAAGAAAGAAAGAAAGAAAGAAAGAAAGAAAGAAAGAAAGAAAGAAAGAAAGAAAGAAAGAAAGAAAGAAAGAAAGAAAGAAAGAAAGAAAGAAAGAAAGAGGGGGGCTGAGCGAAGACAAGAAGGTGAGAGTTTGGATAGAAAGATAAGCAGGAGACAAGGAGAGAAGAGAGAAGAAGGAAGTGAGGAGCAGTAGGAAAGAGAAGCAAAGACACAACACACACATACACACCAGTCCACCCTGCCTCGTACACCAAGGTGGCACAAGGAGAGCAGCATAGTTGTGTGTGTGTTTCTAACACCAAGTCAACAGTTTTTTCTATCAGAGGCTAATCCGAACTAAATACCCCTCCACCTACAAATCACACTAGACCTGGGTAGTATCTGGGGTTTTCTCCTACATTTTTCTTTCCTACAGTTCTGTCAATCTGTCTTTCCTCTAAGAAGTAAATGGCTGGTGCTGTTTGTTGACCTGGAAACTGGGGTTTGTGACTGATGGTGTGGTACAGATGTGTACGTGCGCGTGCGTGCGCACACACACACACAGATTGATATGTGTTGGATCGGTTAAGGGGTGAGTGAGGGTGAAGTCATGACATCTGGCTGTCTTCTCTGACATCACGTAGCGAGGCTAAACATAGCAGAGAAAATAGGGCTATTTGGACATTTATTTTTTCCTGCTTTTGTTGTGGTCCTATTTCTAGCTATGAGATAATTGGAAACATTCGGTTCATCACATCTCTAAAAGTAATAGAAAAGAATCTGGGACCATATTCATAAAATGTCTCTGAGTGCTGATGTAGGATCAGTTTTGCCGTGGCAACACGCCTTTTATATCATAATGAATAAGATTATATGGACAAGGGGGACCTGATCCTAGATCAGCACTTCTATTCTGAGATGCTTTTTGAATACAGGTCCTGGGGTAAGAACATTGCGGTCAAAGTTATTTCATCAGAATAGGATGGAAGGATTTTACTTGACAGTCCCTATTTACACTTCTGTGGTAAGAATGGAATTGTTGCACTTACTTCAAAGAGTTCTAAACTACCTGGTACTTAACGGCACATAGGAGTGGTTGTTTCAGTAAAACACAAAGATCCAAATGTAATTATAGGTAATTATGATGTCATTTCTCAGTAACCGGGTAAATACCTGACTGTAAAATCAAAGCCACTCTTTGTCACCACCATCACCATTGTTAAACTCTCTTTCTCTCTGTTACTCTTCAGATGTTCCCCTTTTTCAAACACATCTCTTTCTCCTTCACTTGAGTCTCTGTCCTCTACTAAACTCCTTTCTGGCACCATCATCTGTATCCTTGTTCTCCTGAAACTCAGAAGCTCCACACAAACACTTGTGCACGTGCACACACTTTCTCTCTCTCTCTCTCTCTCTCTCCATCTATCCCTTCCTCCCTTCATCTCTCTCATTCTCTGTGGATGCATGGCTGAAGTGTGAGCTCATAGGCCTTCTGGGTGGCACTCCTGCTATATGTCACTGTCATCTGTTGCCACAAGGGGGGTCCCCTTTTCCAAATACACACTCCTTCATATCGCCCGCCATGCTCGCACACGGGCCTTTAAAACACGGTGCAGAGTTGAGTTTTAATGGGGCGCACGGGTGTCGCGCACACACACACACACACACACACACACACACAGAACAGTTAAACAGAGGCAGGGGAACGGGGGAAGGAGAAAAAGGTATAATTGATTAAAAGCCCAATATGATGGTGTGTGCCAGGAAAAACAAACTGCTCAAAGAGATGACCAATGGTGGAAAGTGGAGAGGTTTTGTGTGTTCCGATGCTCAGCAATCCAATAACACTAGGATTTATAGCAGGAGATCAAATGCTCCAAAACACATGTCCATCCATTCCCCAAAACTCAATAATGACTCCCATCCACAAATGTATGTATTAATAGTATCCCTATGCTGTATCCACTGATGGTTTCAACTAAAGTGAGCAATATGAGTGTGTTAAAGCTGTGTAGTAATGCTGACACGGGTCTTTCTGAAACGGAGAGGCAGGCATATGGTAAACACTATAACCCAAGTCCAAGACAGCACGCAGAATCTATAGACACAGACAAATATAGGCTACATTGAAGTAAACAACTGCACATTACACTCAATATAACAATGTGATGTTTAATGTAGGCTGGATCTCTCTAGATGCGTCTGATTAATCGTGTAGCAACATTACAGAACAAGCAGATGTTTCATAACTTATTTAGCGTGCCGGATTTGGAACTGTAGGCCTTTATAATACCAAGGCGTTCGTTTTGACTGTGGAATGCCTTCTAACACATGTAGGGGTGCAGGACACGCACCGATTCACACACACACGCAAACAGAGAAACTCGAGCGAGAGATGAAGAATGGGCAGATGTGTGTGTGCACTGTGAGATCTTGCATATACATTACACATTTAAAAAAATAAAAAAATATGTGGAAATCAATCACACGTTGACACGAAGAGTAAAATAAAAATAAACTCAATGATGTCGTCACATTTAAACGGTTTCCACTCGCGTGCCCAAGCAGGTGAAGCTCATGTTTTCTGCCACGCAGGCATGTCCAAATGTAGCAGAAATTAAGCTACTGAATGAAACATTTTCAAATTATAATTTGTAAAATTATAACGCCAGTCAATCAAACCAAATATTGTCAACTTTAACAAAAATAAGACCAGGCACCTTTCAAAATAAAAGGCTATTGAAAACTTGTGGTTTTATGTTTCAGGGCTCCACATTGTTTGCGCTCCAAATATTTTGAGTGTTTTTGAGTCCACGGTGTAGGAAAACACACTTCGCCTTAAAAATAAATAAGGCCAAATATAACATTGTCAAAGTATAGAGATTACATTTGCCACTGGCAAAATTGGCACATTTGGGAGATTAGGCTAATTCGGAGAGGTTCTGCTTTAGTGAATCAAGAGAAGTTGTAGAATAAATCTGACATGTTCAATTTGATTTGTAAAAAATTCAGTGTTGTTTTCAACATTACAATTAATGATGTTGCCAAATGTCGTTAGAAATCAAATGAAAACATGTAATTATAAAGTGCTTATTTACACAAAATATAGGCCTCAAACATTTATATTGCAAAACATATTTTTTTGGTTGGCCACTAACATTGTTAGAAATGTTGACTCAATTGACACATCTTCAAAACATATATTTTTTTCATTTGAAGCATTTGTTTAATTGAATAGATACAAATCTATGAAAGGTGGTTTTCCCTAATGAATCCTCGTCAATACAGAAAACACTATTGATTAAGCTATTTGTCACCAAGTTGCTGCAAGAGTTCATTTGCTATACGGCTGGAGTTGGGGAGAGAGCGTAGTTTGTGGTACTCGGGATGAAAGCTCCAGAGATGCGGAGCGCCCATTGAATGGAGCGAGGCCGGGGACAGAAATGAAGATCCTGGGACCAAAGCTTGGGCCACTGTGGAGGCTGAGCGGCGCGTCGTTTCGAAATTATCAAAGCTAAGAGACGGATGTGGAAGAAATGTCTTTTGGACAACGTTCGAATTCCTTGATAAAAGTGAGGACAGCGCGGGCAAGATGCTGCTCACTGGTGGGATGCTTTGGTTAGAAACAGAATGATGTTCGATGCCCAAGTGATGGTACAATTCCAAACCGGGTACCTGAAAATGACACGGCCCTATTCCGTTTGTCCCGTTGAAGGAAAATCCAGGGAGCACGCTGCTGCGCTCGAGCGGGCATCGGGTGTCCATCATCCCAAATCGGTAATTCTGCCGTTTGAAACGTTTCCTCCGCCGTAGGAAGCTCCCGTTCTCGAACATATGAGACGACATAGGGTCTAACGTCCAGTAGTTCCCCTTCCCGGGGTTACCGGGCTCCCGGGGCATTTTGACGAAGCAGTCGTTGAGGGACAAGTTGTGACGGATGGAGTTCTGCCACGCCGGGAACCTCTCCCCGTAATACGTGAAGCGCTGGCTGATGAAGTCACAGATCTCCGAGAGAGTCAGTCTTTTCTTCGGGCTCTGGAGGATTGCCATGGTGATAAGAGCGATGTAGGAGTACGGAGGTTTCACCGAGGCAGCGATTCTCTCTGTGCAGTTCGGCGTAAAGTCACCATCATCCTCCGTATCCTTCGCTGGCTGTTTTGGAGACAAGGACGCAGCGCTTTGCTGCTCCAAATCGGCCCCGTCTTCTTTGGTTAAAGATACATACCCCTGGTTCCGTGTAGCTTTGTTCCCTTTTCCATCCACGTCGACATCTGCCCTCTCCATGAGTTCGAGCTCTCCTTCCAGGGTCATAATCCTCTCGCGGGTCCGGTGCCACCTGCATGCGCCAACAGGCGAGATGATGAGCCTCGGGTCGGACACCAGCCAGAGCCGACACACGCGACGGGCCTGCCTCCTGCCTTTTCGCTTTTCAATAACAACAAAAAAAAGAAAACCCAGCTGCCCCAAAATACTTTTCACCCCCCTCCTCCTGCTGCTCTTCCTCTTCAGTCCTGAAAATAATTACGACAAAGACTTACTAACGTAAACATCCATCACAAGCAGTCACAACAATCATTAGGCCTACAAACGTGTTTTTGATCTTGGGGAGAACTAACGTATGGAATAAAGCATAGGCCATTAGACAACTTTATGTCCAACACACAATGGCACATTAGGACGTAGTCTTTGGGGCTTGTTGTCATACACTCAATACAAATTCACTTTGTACTCAAATCAGAAGCCTGATTGTAATCATTTGATGGGTGAACTATTGTCAGTTTTCTTCGACACGTTTCACATAACAGGACTCAAGAATATATCCCGTTTTCCCATTTGTAAAACCATTATTGAATACCTACAGCCTTTTATTTGAATAGAATCGGTCTCCCACAACAAATGCCAAACCTACCCAGTTCTCGATCCATAGCATCCTTTTATGATGGCTTTTATTTCACTTGAGTCAAATATGGTTAAAAATGTATTGTTTTCTGAAAGGAGAAATGAATGAAGAAGCACTGAACTAGAGAGCTAGGACAAAATGACTTCGGTGCCAGAGCACACGCACACCTGCTGCGTTTTTACGTGTGGTCTCTTTGCAGTAATGCATAAACATTGTAAGGGTGTTAAAGACACTAGCTAGCTCGATATTGTATAATCAATTAAAATTCTTTATGTATTAGCCATTTTTTCCATTAAGTTTATGGCCAGCTATAACGAATAATATATGATTTAACTAAATGTTATTAGGTTAGGCCACTTATCTATACATGTGAAACACAAGCTAGCAGTAGACATATTTTACTTTAAAACTGGTCTATACTAAATACTTCATGAGAATTCCAATATTTCCAGCAGATAATGCAAGTGGGTGGCCAAGCACATGGCTAATACTGTGTAGTTATTATTTCAGAATGGATTATGCACTTTTCTGATTTGAAAAAGACACATCGGCAAAAGAAAAGAGCCGTTTCACTACAGGCACAAAATAATGCACAGGCCAGGTCATGTATTCAATCCTGCTGCAGCAGTGTCTGATATTAAACTTGCAGCTTTCTTATTTTGATACATTTTAATAGTCCCACTAATTGCATTTAATTTAAGCATGAAAACATCCCTGAAGCAATTCTCACAAATCAGTTTGAATATGGTTCCGCATCAATTCATATACCTCATTCTAGACCAAGTCGTAGGCACACACATTCAGAGGGTTGAGAGATTAAATGAAAACAAACCGAATAAGATATGTTAACACGAATTTTATGCACACCAAACCCAAAAGTGTAGTACACACTAACACAAACGTTTATTTTTTATTTGTTTACAGGAAACAGTCGAGATAAGGAATTGCTTCATCTCTAATCCAGCCAGTTAATGCTAAGGGCAGTCCAGAAACAACCAAATAGAAAAACACATTTTAAAAAAACAATTACAAACTAAACAAGAACAGATAATATATCACTCAAATCAATTGAACTTAATGTAACATACAAACTGGATAGCACCAAGGTCAAGCCTAGTAAACAAGGGGAGTAAACAGTCCAAAATGGCTACCTATTCCCAGTAAAGCAGGGCACAGTCTTTGGCCAGAGCCATGGGTCCTTAGTCCCAAAAGTGCACTACCTTTGGCCAGAGACTCCCAATTCCCTGAATAGTGCACTACTTTTGGCCAGAGACTCCCAATTCCCTGTATAGTGCACTACTTTTGTCAGGGTCATTTCAGACAGACAGTCTATTGTCAGACACAGCCTCCAAGCAGGAGACTGCTCTTCATTTGAACTCTTTCTTCCTAAAGTGACAAGTGCACGCTACAGTGCTAAAAGCAGCCAGACCCGTCAGACTGTGACTCACCATGGCTCAGCCAACACCCTGACCCACTATGACAGTATGTGATGTAATAAGTGATCAAATAACTCCAAGAGTCAAAGTCAGGAGGTGTGGCCAATTACCATGTACCTGGAAGGGGACTGTCTGTGGTATCAGTGTCTAGGACCTCATGCCAAGGCCTAAGTGTGTTCCCTTCCCCTACAAGGCAGAGTGCTTGCGGTGGGACGTAGCCAGCCGTGATAAGTTTCCACATTTGAAGCAGCGCGAGTTGGAGTTGCCCTCCTTCCTAGGGATGTGCCAACACTGCAGACAGCGTACCTTGTACTTCTTATACCTGAGGAGTAAGAAGACATGGAGGAGAATAACAGGGGATTTACAATTGAGGTTGGAAGTTTACATATACCTTAGCCAAATACATTTAAACTCAGTTTTTCACAATTCCTTGCATTTAATCCTAGTAAAAATTCCCTGTCTTAGGTCAGTTAGGATCACCACTTTATTTTAAGAATGTGAAATGTCAGAATAATAGAAGAGAGAATGATTTATTTCAGATTTTATTTCTTTCATCACATTCCCAGTGGGTCAGAAGTTTACATACACTCAATTAGTATTTGGTAGCATTGCCTTTAAATTGTTTAACTTGGGTCAAAACGTGTCGGGTAGCCTTCCACAAGCTTCCCACAATAAGTTCGGTGAATTTTTGCCCATTCCTCCTGACAGAGCTGGTGTAACTGAGTCAGGTTTGTAGGCCTCCTTGCTTGCACACACACTTTTTCCGTTCCGCCCACAAATTTTCTATAGGATTGAGGTCAGGGTTTTGAGCTAGCCACTCCAATACCTTGACTTTGTTGTCCTTAAGCCATTTTGCCACAAATTTGGAAGTATGCTTGGGGTCAATGTCCATTTGGAAGACCCATTTGCGACCAAGCTTTAACTTCCTGACTTGATGTCTTGAGATGTTGCTTCTATATATCCAAATAATTTCCCTTCCTCATGGAGCTATCTATTTTGTGAAGTGCACCAGTCCCTCCTACAGCAAAGCACCTCCACAACATGATGCTGCCAACTCCGTGCTTCACGGATGAGATGTTGTTCTTCGGCTTGCAAGCCTCCCCCTTTTTCCTCCAAACATAACGATGGTCATTATGGCCAAACAGTTCCATTTTTGTTTCATCAGACCAGGGGGCATTTCTCCAAAAAGTACAATCTTTGTCCCCATGTGCAGTTGCAAACTGTAGTCTGACTTTTTTATGGCGGTTTTGGAGCAGTGGCTTCTTCCTTGCTGAGCATCCTTTCAGGTTATGCCGACATAGGACTTGTTTTACTGTGGATATAGATACTTTTGTACCCGTTTCCTCCAGCATCTTCACAGGGTCCTTTGCTGTTGTTCTGGGATTGATTTTCACTTTTCGCACCAAAGTACATTCATTTCTAGGAGACAGAACGAGTCTCCTTCCTGAGCAGTATGACGGCTGCGTGGTCCCATGATGTTTAGATTTGCGTACTATTGTTTGTACAGATGAACGTGGTACCTTCAGGCGTTTGGAAATTGCTCCCAAGGGTGAACCAGATTTGTGGAGGTCTACACTTTTTGTGTAGACCTGATTTCTTTTGATTTTCCCATGATGTCAAGCAAAGAGGCACTGAGTTTGAAGGTAGGCCTTTGAAATACATCCACAGGTACACCTCCAATTGACTCAAATTATGCCAATTAACCTATCAGAAGCTTCTAAAAACATGACATAATTTTCTGTAATTTTCCAATCTGTTTAAAGGCAGTCAATTTAGTGTATGTAAACTTCTGACCAACTGGAATTGTGATACAGTGAATGATAAATGAAATAATCTGTAAACAATTGTTGGAAAAACTACTTGTGTCATGCACAAAGTAGATGTCCTAACAGACTTGCCAAAACTTTAGTTTGTTAACAAGAAATTTGTGGGGTGGTTGAAAAACACGTTTTAATGACTCCAACCTAAGTTATAGTAAACATCCGACTTCAACTGTAGGTCACAGTGATTGATGGCCTTACGTGTCCTTCAAGTTCTAATTCTGCTCACATACAGGGTTATGCAATATTGTGGTCATCAAACCATCTATGTCACGGTCACCATTTACTATAACCACAGGGTCAGAGTTCATGGCCACGTGACTTGACCAGGAGAAACTCTGGGCCGTGACGATGTGCTTGATAATGCACTGTATTTAATGTGACTCACCTTATTCCACAGGCGTTACACAGCGGGGTACCGTCCTCAGCATCTCGCCACAGAGGAGTCTTCATGGTGCAGCAAGAGGCACAGATCTTATTCTCTGATGGGGAGGAGAAAGGAGTGGCTATCAGTACAAACAAACAGGCCTTGTGCCCTAATCCTCCTAAATATATGTTGTAGAATAATGAAATGACATGTTTCCATGACTCAGTATGCAGCTTCTCTCTCATTCGGTTTTCTTTCTAGGTGCACGGTGAGTGGGAGTGCCAAAGCACAACCTGATCTCGCAACCCTGCCCTCAACACTGTACACTACGTTACTCATTAAAGTCTTAGGATGTTTACACAGCCGTTTCCCAAAATACCTCCATTAAAACTCCCCCTCATCAAATGTATTCCACCTGTCTATGGTTCTAGTTAAAGTGTTTGGATTTGTGTCGTAATGGTACCCCCTCCTGGATTACTGGAGTAGAAATAGTTCTACACAAAACACTGCAATTAACCTCTCATGAACCCTTTTTTCTAAGAGTGTAGTGTTCTGCCTATTTCTACGGTGCTGGTATTGTTTTGTGCAGTAGTGGCGCCCCCTCCTGGTGAAGAGTGATAGAGATTGGTAGTCACTGGAGGAGGGGTCGCTCTCTTCAGAGCTGCTGGTCCTCATGGAACTCTGGGATGAACGGGACCTGCCTGCTCTCAGTGACCTCCTGGTCGGACCACTAGAGAGCTCTTCACTAGGACACACACACACACACAAGTTTGTAGAGAACATTGTGAGATATTTTACAACAATATACCGCATAAGGAAATTTGTGACATACAAATTTAATTTAATATAATACGGTTTATTACGGCAGCGCTAAATAATATAATACATGTTTTTGAGTTATGGGGAGAAAGAGCAAAGCACTCTGACATCAACCATACCTGTACTTCTTGGAGGTGATGAGAAGGCGACACTGCTCCCTGCTGTCGTCCAGCTCCGTCTGCATCCGGAACGTCACTCCCTGGAAGTCTGGGTCTCCAACATCCACACTCCGGCTGGGACGGAGCTGCTTCCTGGGGGCCTTGGTGGACCTCCACATGGGGTCAGAGGGAGAGGGAGACTGGGGGGCTGCGGGGTTAGTGTCCATGTCGTCCTCCAAGTCCCTGCACCTTTGGGTGAGGTCCAATGGAGAGTCTGTAATAATACTGGTATCTTGTACTGTGTCTGTGTCCTCTTCCATGGAGCTTTCGTTGAGCTCTGCTTTGACGCCTGCAAAACTGCCATCTTGTACTGATTTTGCGTTCACAATCACAGACCCTGCTTCACTGTTCAATATGAGCAACATAGTATTATAAGGGGAGTTCGGGGCTGGTGGCATGTCTTCCTTGGGGTCAAAGGTAAAACATATGTTTGAGTTGAAGTCCAGGGTCATGTTAAGGTTCAGCTCTTCTGGGCCTGGATGTAAGCATGTCATGGGGTCTACGGAGGGAGACAGACTTGCTGCATCCTTAATTGTAGCTACTTTGTGGACAAGCGTTTGCCCAAACAGGTTTATATATGACACAGACGGATGTTTAACTGACAGCCCGTCTTTTGCCTCAGGACGGACCTCCTTCACTGTGTTGTCGTCTTGGACTAAGGCACAGGGGACCTTTCTGCTTTCTTCACTCACAGACAATCCATCACCGTTAAGACAAAATGTGGCTCCTGTTTCTTTGTTCGTTACAACGTCAGAGTCTGAAGCTCCCACACCAGGTTTAGTTTTGTAGCTGCCATTGACATCCGGTGATGTCTGAGAACTGGTACCTGGACATGTGGGTGAGCAATAACCACCTCCACCCAACTCCCCCATCTCTCCCCTGGACCCGACATGCGGATGGGGAGAATCCCCTCTGGTACTGACTAGAGTGGGGCAGACAGGGACAGTGTTCTTACTGTACCCCACACCTTCAGGAGGATGATCGTCAGAGTCAATAGGAACCAACTGAGCCCTAGAGGAGGTTCCCTCTTGGTCATCTGACTGGAGGAGTCTCTCACACTGCATGTTGATCAGGCTCATCAACTCCCACGGACTGCTGCTACTATGACGGCTGGGCAGGACTGAGTTTGTATGTCTCCTACATTGTTCTAAGTCATCTTTTGGCTGGTTATGAAGGCTCATGAGAGAGGAATTGTGCTGAGGAGGAGAAGGTCTATGATCAGACACTTGATTCTTTTTAGACCTTTCATTTGATACAGGTAAAGTCTTAGGCTTTGAGTCTATGGAGCGGTTGTGGACAGGGGTGGGAGTTGCTAGCTTGGAGGCTTCTTGGATGAGGTAGAGGATAGTGGACTGGGTCACCTGAAGAAAAATAAAAGAAGACTCAACCACACACTGAGATAATATTGACCCACGTCAAGCACAGCACACACACCTGCAGGCCCTCCTGGGTGTCCGGATCTTCCATGGTCACTTGGGCTGCCTGGTCTGTAAATGGCTCCTGTGCTCATGTTGATGTGCCCATATTGTGGAAAGAAAACAATTGGAAAGTGGAAAGTGTATCAGCTGAATACAGTACCAGTCAAAAGTTTGGACACACCTACTCATTCAAGGATTTTTCTTGATTTTTTATATTTTCTACATCGTAGAATAATAGTGAAGACATCAAAACTATGAAATAACACATATGGAATCATGTAGTAACCAAAAAAGGGTTAAACATATCAAAATATATTTTATATTTGAGATTCTTCAAATAGCCATCCTTTGCCTTGATGACAGCTTTGCACACTATTGGCAGTCTCTCAACCAGCTTCACGATGTAGTCACCTGGAATGCATTTCAATTAACAGGTGTGCCTTAAAAAGTTTGTTCTTAATGCTTTTGAGCCAATCAGTTGTGTTGTGACAAGGTAGGGTTGGTATACAGAAGCTTGCCCTATTTGGTAAAAGACCAAGTCCATAATATGGAAAAACAGCTCAAATAAGGAAAGAGGAACGATAGTCCATCATTACTTGAAGACACGAAGGCCAATATGGACATTTTCAATAACTTTGAAAGTTTCTTCAAGTGCAGTCACAAAAACCATCAAGCATTATAATGAAACTGGCTCTCATGAGGACCGCTACATGAAAGGAAGATCCAGAGTTACCTCTGCTGCAGAGAATAAGCTCATTAGAGTTAACTGCACCTCAGATTGCAGCCCAAATAAATGCTTCACAGCATTCAAGTCACAGACTCATCTCAACATCAACTTTTCAGAGGAGACTGCGTGAATCAGGTTTTCATGGTCAATTTGCTGCCAAGAAACCACTACTAAAGGCCACCAATAATAAGAAGACTTGCTTGGGACAAGAAACACAAGCAATTAGACCGGTGGAAATCTGTCCTTAGGGCTGATGAGTCCAAATTTGAGTTTTTTGGTTCCAACTGCCGTGTCTTTGTGAGACACAGACTAGGTTAAAAGGATGATCTCCGCTTGTGTGGTTCCCACCGTGAAGCATGGAGGAAGAGGTGTGATGGTGCTATGCTGGTGACACTGTCTGTGATTTATTTAGAATTCAAGGCACACTTAACCAGCATGGCTACCACAGCATTCTGCAGCGATACGCCATCCCATCTGGTTTGCGCTTAGGGGGTCTATTGTTTGTTTTTCAACAGGACAACGACACAAAACCCACCTCCGGGGTGTTTAAGGGCTATTTGACCAAGAAGTAGAGTGATGGAGTTCTGCATCACCGAACCTCAACCAAATTGAGACGTTTTGGGATGAGTCGGACCGCAGAGTGAAGGAAAAGCAGCCAACAAGTGCTCAGCATATGTAGGAACTCCTTCAGGACGGTTGGAAAAGCATTCCTCATGAAGCATTCTCTCTGGTTGAAAGAATGCCAAGAGTGTGCAAAGCTGTCATTAAGGCAAAGGGTGGCTATTTGAAGAATCTTAAATATATTTGGATTTGTTTATGACTTTTTTGGTTACTACATGATTCAATGGTGTCATTTCATAGTTTTGATATCTTCACTCTATTCTACAATGTAGAAAATAGTGAAAAATAAAGAAAAACACTTGAATGACTATGTGTTTAAAACTTTTTACCGGTATACATACACACACACACACACACACACACACACACACACTAAATAAAAACAAATACTTACAAATTACAATAAATGATTACATACGATAGTTGATTTCATTATACTATAATAATTCAAGCTAAAAAGATTGTAAAGTAGCCTATTAGTACCCTACTACTCTTAACTACAACAGTCTGAATTAGCTGTCAAAATCAAATTAGCTTCGTGAGCAGAGCTAGAATTAATGGCCCAACAAACCTTTAGCAAATAATGAGTAAGCCGACAATGACATTCTAACTAACACGATATAGCCTATTGATACACACTTACTTTGTCAAATTGTATGAATTTCTCCTCAAAACGTAACCATCTGCATTCTACTATTTGATAGACGTCCTGAATGAGTATGACACATCTTGCTCGAGCTCACTGCTCAGTCTGAGGGCACACTGAGGCCGTGCGTTTGAATACGAACTTTTCTGCCACACAATATCTCCACATCCTACCTTAGAAAATATCAAGTATTTAAATAAAAAATCGAATTATGAGATCCCTGTGATCGATCGGATGAAATTGTTATTGAAACTATCGAGCTCAATCGTTTGATTATGTAATGCCCTGATCACGTTGGTGATCACGGTTGTCTCTTACCAAGGCGATCAGGGCCAACATGCAGATTCACCCTTGGTTTTCTCACTGAATCCGTCTTGAGAGAGATTACAAGTTATTTCCCTCAATTTGATCACTAGCTTCAGGAAATTGATAGTCACGTTACCGCAATGCATTTGTTGTTGGGCCTACAGGATGCCACAGATGTCTGTGATTGAAGTTGATTGAACACATAAACACATAAAAGTGTGGGTTGAGTGATTTGCGTTCTGGATTTTCCCGAATTGTCGGCCTTGTGGCGCCTCGGTTTCTTCTGTATATATATAAAACGTTTTTACATACTGGTAAATAGGCTACTAAAAATTGTAGGTCTACTGTTGAGTTTGACTAGCGATGCTTTATCTTGAACCATTTAAAATGATCTCCCACACAAAACAAATACAATGTATCAGTATTTAGCAGTGACACATTGGTTGTTTAGAAAGGCAGCTCAATTCTGATAATTTTTCGCTAATTGGTGTTTTGACCCATCAGATCAGCTCGGGAAAAGATCTGTGATGGGTCAAAAGACCAATTATCTGAATTGGGCTGCCTAAGCGCAGCCATTTTAGCAGTGGTATTCAAAGTCAGTCCTCAAAGGGCCAGAGGTGGTTTTCTTGACCCTTGTATGATATTGCTAATTGGTCGATTATGCAATTGGTTTCCATTTCCTGGGTTTTGAGGATTTAAACTGCTCTCAAGGACTGGTGTTGAATACTGCACTTGTGGTGTTCAATTGACTTCAGTGTGGTTTTTAAAAAGCATAGGGCTTAAGACAGACTAGTACAAACTTTTGGCATTTTTATTGCACAAATCTAAAATAGACTTGCAAATTTGAGATATACCATATATACATAATACACCTACCTACACGTTTTGTGCGTATGACAGACACATTCATTACAGTACAAGTGAAAGCATTCCAGGTTCGTAAAGGAGCCAACTAATACTGGATACAGGTGTTTTTTGATGGACAGTTATGAGACTAACGGTGAATTGACAAGGCAAATCATTACTGGGTATGGATGGACAGAAACAGAAATGACTTGGGAATTGGACAAAATGCATCTGTCAGTTTAAAATGGTTTAGGCTGCATTTTGACCAATCAGATCAGCTTTGATGTGCAAAGATCTGTGATTGGAAAAAAAATATCAAAATGAGGCTGCCTGTGTGAATGCAGCCCAAGTATCTCCTTGGCATCATCAGTTATCTAACAGATTCAACCCTTTCCATTCCAATCGATCTCAAGCTGCCCTCTGCTTACAAAACACACTGCAAAAGTGCTACATCAGAGACGGTTAATGATTCCTGACAGGCTTGATGTAGGGAAAGGGCTTTCAGTGTTGTGGATGGGCTTGTTACGGTCTTGACTAGTCACCACACACCCACAACAGTAAAATTCCTAGAAACTGGCCATAAGTAGCTATAATGGTGAAAGCTATGTATACATAACATCCTGTTCATTAGCTGTATGCGAGTGCTGTTATTGTAGAGACAAGACTATTTGGAAGCTCCACCTGAGATGTGTGTATGTTGACCTTTGTAAATGAGTTGTAACATGGAATGTTCTATTCAAGGACACAAAGTTATTTGCGTAGCAATGACAACAGGCCTTTCTGAAATGCTGACTCGGGTTACTATGAAACAAACAACTGTCTGTGACATTGAACGGTTTGATAGACATCTCAATCTTGGCCTGAGAACTTTTCTATACACATGACATATTTATACATGAATGCTGAAAACCATCTAACTCTTCCACAATCAGCATTACTTTCAGTGTGAGCCAAATACAACACACTTCAGAGGCTGCGTTTACACAGGCAGCCCAATTCTGATATTTTTTCCACTAATTGGTCTTTTGACCAATCCCATCAGGGGCGCTGTCTAAATGCAGCCAGTGACTGGTATATAGCTTTTGTCTTCGGTCACACAGTCATGTGGATATGTAAGAGCATTCTTGACTTGGGAGGGATCCTTCAAGCGACTCTCTCTCTCTCTCTCTTATGACTCAGTCCTGAGGGGCCGTGTTCCAACATCCATACTAGCATACTACTTAGAATGCATGCCCAATACGTTGCTTCACACTAAGTAGGGTGCTAGTGTGGAGTGTAAACATCCATACTACTTAAGCATCCATGCCCAATACATTGCTTCACACTAAGTAGGGTGCTAGTGTGGAGTGTAGTGTCCTCAGTGTGGTTTGGGAACATGGCCGTCCACGTAGAAGTTCCTGGTGACCTTAGGCAGGGTAAGCTCGATGCCCTCCAGCTCCTGGGTGAGGATGATCTGACAGCCAAGTCTGGAGTTCTCCTGTAGCGCTGGGGCCATGTCCAGCATGTCATCCTCTCTAGTATAAGAATAATCAAATTGAAGCCATTGATTTGCATTGCATTATAAGAGTCTTGTTGACAATGAAAGTGTTTTGTTTTTTATAGTATGCGTTTGACAGGGGCAATGACATATCTTATAATAAAACAATCTCATACCTTTCGTCAGGCTCTGGTAGCTTGTCGACATGGTCTCTGTTCACATACACGTGGCACGTTGAGCAAGCTAGTGATGCCTCGCAAGCTCCTTAAAAATCATACATGGACAGGAAGAAAGAAACCAGATGTAAGTGTGGCTCCCGGGCGCAGCGGTCTAAGACAGTGCGTCTCAGTGATAGAGGCGTCACTACAGACACCCTGGTTTAAATCCAGGCTGTATCACAACCGGCCGTGATTGGGAATCCCATAGAGCAGTGCACAATTGGCCCAGCGCCGTCCGGGTTTGGCCGGTGTAGGCCATCATTGTAAAATAAGAATTTGACTTGCCTAGTTAAATAAAATAAAAAATAGTTTTCAGGAATACAATAATGGAGAAATCAATCACCAACTTTTGACCTGAATTCTCTATTGATGTCATCACAAACCCTATTAGCACTCACCTTCCAGTTCAATGTTGTGCCTATGGGCCAGGTACATTGCATTGTCTCCCACTTTGGCCTTCACTGGAATCCTCTGTCCTGATCTATCTATGTAAACCACATTCACCCTAAGAGCAGACCAAAAACAACAATATTAAAAACTCAGTTCACAAATGACAATGCAAGTGATAAATGCATGATGCCCTCAATTGACATTAAGGAAAATCGGTAACAAAGTATGTATATATCCCCTTGAGTTTGTCTGCATAAGGGTTAGGGTTACTAACCTGACCATGTATGTACTGTAATGGAGTGAAAATTGCAAATACATAAATAGCTAACAATCAATTAGCTAAATGATGCACTGGCAAAATGGTTACTTACACATCTTCTTGGGGGTCTTCTGCACTTGCACCCGCCTCACTTTGGTACAGACCTTCACAAAAAAAATAAAGACATCGTTGACGTTCAGTTCCATATCCTCTTACGGATTGTCTGACTTACAGTACGACTTTGAGACCAACTTAGTTACAGGGAATGTGCAGCTTTGGAGATTAGTGTAACTACTTATCAAACATTCTTAGCTACAGATGCCAATGTGGGTGTAATTTTATGTAACCTTTATTTAGCTAGGCAAGTAAGTTACAAAAACAACTGATTATTTACAATGACGGCCAACACCGGACGACCCGGGGCCAATTGTTCGCCGCCCTATGGGACTCCCAATTCCCAGTCAAGGCCGGTTGTGATACAGCCTGGAATCGAACCAGGATGTCTGTAGTGACGCCTCAAGCATCGAAATGCAGTGCCCTAGACCGCTACGCCACTCGGGATCCTTACCAATTGTACCTAGTTACGATGTTCGTAGACATAACTAACTAACTTGTTAGCAGCTGTCTAGCACTAAATTGATATAAATGAATTGGTTTCATGGAAGCTGAACAATTAGCTAACGTTAGATAACAATCCAAGTGTAGCTGCGATAGTTAGCAACCGATCAACTCACCTTTGGATGTCTGCAAGTGTCGGTTCAACGTCCGAAAACGATCAACATTCGACGAACTAGCTATACCATTCAAATAACTATTCAACCTGTTGAAAGGACATTTGCTACAATCTGGTATAACTCTAGAAAGTCTCAAAGTCAGCCCCACGCTCGACCGAACTCCAGCGGAGACCGCCATGATTATGTTTTGATCACGTGAATGAAAGCAGCCAATACAAAAGTAGCAATGACATACGCATGTTTGGACTGTCTTCGGTTATTTGAGCGGCAGAGGGCGCTGTTGCAACACACATTTATCGAACAAAACAATTTTTAGTCTGACTTGTCTAACTTTCCTTTATCACAAATTCTAAAGAGAACGTAATTCTGGTGCTCGCATATATATATTAATGTTATTAATTTATTTTTATTTTTTAAATCTCAGTCTTTGTGTACCAACAGTCCTCGTCTGCAATGCCTGTATATCTGTGATGTCTGTATATAGTTAAATAAAGGTTAAATAAATAAAAAAAATATCAAAGAACAACTAGGTTACTTTATCCTATGTGGATGTACCCCCAAGGAGTGCGCGTACTGATACCTTATTAATTAATGTTAACGAATGAAATATGAAATACTGCAAGCCTCAAATTCGAGCTCTATTGTTTTATATAGTTGAGGTTTTATGGGTACAACCAACATTATCCTTTGTCTTTTCAGTTCAGGTTGAATATATATATATATTTTTAATTAAACATACGTTGAGTTAGGCCTAGCCATGCGTGTGTAGGGGTGGTCAGAGACACATATTAGAGACACATATTTCCCTCAGATAACACAGATCCACAAAAAATTTGAAAACAAACCCAATTTTGATAAACTCCCATGTCTACCGGGTGAAACACCACAGTGTGCCATCACAGCAGCAATATTTGTGACCTGTTACCACAAGAAAAGGGCAACCAGTGAAGAACAAACACCATTGTAAATACAACCCAGGTGTATGTTAATTTATTTTTCCTTTTGTTCTTTAACTATTAGCACATCGTTACAACACTGTATACACAGATAATATGACATTTGAAATGTATTTATTCTTTTGGAACTTCTGTGAGTGTAATGTTAACTGTACATTTTTATTGTTTATTTCACTTTTGTTTATTATATATTTCACTTGCTCTGGCAATGTTAGCATATGCTTCCCATGCCAATGAAGCCCTTGAATTGAATTGATACTTTTAAGGAAATGGGAAACTCGATTGGAATCGTATTAATGACCATTGTGTACAGTGCCCATACATCGTCAATGGGCTGCCCGGTGCATTCTGGGACAGGGAAATCAAACCAAATCAAATTGTATTTGTCACATACACATGGTTAGCAGATGTTAATGCGAGTGTAGCGAAATGCTTGTGCTTATAGTTCCGGCCATGCAGTAATATCTAACAAGTAATCTAACCTAAAAATTTCACAACAACTACCTTGTACACACAAGTGTAAAGGAATCAATAAGAATATGTACATAAAAATATATGAATGAGTGATGGCCGAACAGCATAGGCAAGATGCAGTAGATGGTATAGAGTACAGTATATTCATATGAGATGAGTAATGTAGGGTATGTAAACATTAAATAAAGTGGCATTGTTTAAAGTGGCTAGTGATACATTTATTACATACATTTTTCCATTATTAAAGTGGCTAGGGTTGAGTCAGTATGTTGGCAGGAGCCACTCAATGTTAGTGATGGCTGTTTAACAGTCTGATGTCTTTGAGATAGAAGCTGTTTTTCAGTCTCTCGGTCCCCGCTTTGATGCACCTGTACTGACCTCGCCTTCTGGATGATAGCAGGGTGAACAGGCAGTGGCTCGGGTGGTTGTTGTCCTTGATGATCTTTTTGGCCTTCATGTGACATTGGGTGGTGTAGGTGTCCTGGAGGGCAGGTAGTTTGCCCCGGGTGATGCGTTGTGCAGACCTCACTACCCTCTGGAGAGCCTTACGGTTATGGGCGGAGCAGTTTCCGTACCAGGCGGTGATACAGTGATCGTACCAGTGATCGAAGCAATCTTGGAAGCGTGGAATCCGATTGGTCGGACCAGCGTTGAACAGACCTGAGCTCGGGTGCTTACTGTTTTAGTTTCTGTCTATAGGCAGGGGGCAACAAAATGGAGTCGACAGGATGCTCTTTATTGTGCATCTGTAAATGTTTGTGAGTGTTTTTGGTGACAAGCCACATTTCTTCAGCCTCCTGAGATTGAAGAGGCGCTGCTGCGCCTTCTTCACCACGTTGTCTGTGTGGGTGGACCATTTCAGTTTGTCCGTGATGTGTACACCGAGGAATTTAAAACTTTCCACCCTCTCCACTACTGTCCCGTCGATGTGGATATGGGGCTGCTCCCTCTGCTGTTTCCTGAAGTCCACGATCATCTCCTTTGTTTTGTTGACATTGAGTGTGAGGTTATTTTCCTGACACCACACTCCCAGGGCCCTCACCTCCTCCCTGTAGGCCGTCTCGTCGTTGTTGGTAATCAAGCCTATCACTGTAGTGTCGTCTGCAAACTTGATGATTGAGTTGGAGGCGTACATGGCCAGGCAGTCGTGGGTGAACAGGGAGTACAGGAGAGGGCTGAGAACGCACCCTTGTGGGGCCCCAGTGTTGAGGGTCAGCGGGGTGGAGATCACCACCTGGGGGCGGCACGTCAGGAAGTCCAGGACCCAGTTGCACAGGGCGGGGTCAAGACCCAGGGTCTCGAGCTTAATGAGGAGTTTGGAGGGTACTATGGTGTTAAATGCTGAGCTGTAGTCAATGAACAGCATTCTTACATAGGTATTCCTCTTGTCCAGATGGGTTAGGTCAGTGTGCAGTGTGATTGCGATTGCGTCGTCTGTGGACCTATTTAGGGACGTAAGCAAATTGGAGTGGGTCTAGGGTGTCAGGTAGGGTGGAGGTGATATGGTCCTTGACTAGTCTCTCAAAGCACTGCATGATGACGGAAGTGAGTGCTACGGGGCGGTAGTCATTTAGCTCAGTTACCTTAGCTTTCTTGGTTGCAGTGAAGGAGAGCCCGCAGGTTTTGGTAGTGGGCTGTGTCAGTGGCACTGTATTGTCCTCAAAGCGGGCAAAGAAGTTGTTTAGTCTGTCTGGGAGCAAGACATCGTGGTCCGCGACTGGGCTGGTTTTTCTTTTGTAGTCCGTGATTGACTGTAGACCCTGCCACATCACTCTCGTTTCTGAGCCGCTGAATTGCGACTCTACTTTGTCTCTATACTGACGCTTAGCTTGTTTGATTGCCTTGGGGAGGGAATACAGTGCCTTGCGAAAGTATTCGGCCCCCTTGAACTTTGCGACCTTTTGCCACATTTCAGGCTTCAAACATAAAGATATAAAACTGTATTTTTTTGTGAAGAATCAACAACAAGTGGGACACAATCATGAAGTGGAATGACATTTATTGGATATTTCAAACTTTTTTAACAAATAAAAAACTGAAAAATTGGGCGTGCAAAATTATTCAGCCCCCTTAAGTTAATACTTTGTAGCGCCACCTTTTGCTGCGATTACAGCTGTAAGTCGCTTGGGGTATGTCTCTATCAGTTTTGCACATCGAGAGACTGACATTTTTTCCCATTCCTCCTTGCAAAACAGCTCGAGCTCAGTGAGGTTGGATGGAGAGCATTTGTGAACAGCAGTTTTCAGTTCTTTCCACAGATTCTCGATTGGATTCAGGTCTGGACTTTGACTTGGCCATTCTAACACCTGGATATGTTTATTTTTGAACCATTCCATTGTAGATTTTGCTTTATGTTTTGGATCATTGTCTTGTTGGAAGACAAATCTCCGTCCCAGTCTCAGGTCTTTTGCAGACTCCATCAGGTTTTCTTCCAGAATGGTCCTGTATTTGGCTCCATCCATCTTCCCATCAATTTTAACCATCTTCCCTGTCCCTGCTGAAGAAAAGCAGGCCAAACCATGATGCTGCCACCACCATGTTTGACAGTGGGGATGGTGTGTTCAGCTGTGTTGCTTTTACGCCAAACATAACGTTTTGCATTGTTGCCAAAAAGTTCAATTTTGGTTTCATCTGACCAGAGCACCTTCTTCCACATGTTTGGTGTGTCTCCCAGGTGGCTTGTGGCAAACTTTAAACGACACTTTTTATGGATATCTTTAAGAAATGGCTTTCTTCTTGCCACTCTTCCATAAAGGCCAGATTTTTGCAATATACGACTGATTGTTGTCCTATGGACAGAGTCTCCCACCTCAGCTGTAGATCTCTGCAGTTCATCCAGAGTGATCATGGGCCTCTTGGCTGCATCTCTGATCAGTCTTCTCCTTGTATGAGCTGAAAGTTTAGTGGGACGGCCAGGTCTTGGTAGATTTGCAGTGGTCTGATACTCCTTCCATTTCAATATTATCGCTTGCACAGTGCTCCTTGGGATGTTTAAAGCTTGGGAAATCTTTTTGTATCCAAATCAGTCTTTAAACTTCTTCACAACAGTATCTCGGACCTGCCTGGTGTGTTCCTTGTTCTTCATGATGCTCTCTGCGCTTTTAACGGACCTCTGAGACTATCACAGTGCAGGTGCATTTATACGGAGACTTGATTACACACAGGTGGATTGTATTTATCATCATTAGTCATTTAGGTCAACATTGGATCATTCAGAGATCCTCACTGAACTTCTGGAGAGAGTTTGCTGCACTGAAAGTAAAGGGGCTGAATAATTTTGCACGCCCAATTTTTCAGTTTTTGATTTGTTAAAAAAGTTTGAAATATCCAATAAATGTCGTTCCACTTCATGATTGTGTCCCACTTGTTGTTGATTCTTCACAAAAAAATACAGTTTTATATCTTTATGTTTGAATCCTGAAATGTTGCAAAAGGTCGCAAAGTTCAAGGGGGCCGAATACTTTCGCAAGGCACTGTAGCTACACTGTTGGATTTGGTCATGTTTCCGGTCACCTTGCCCTGATTAAAAGCAGTGGTTCACGCTTTCAGATTTGCGCGAATGCTGCCATCAATCCACGGTTTCTGGTTGGGGAATGTTTTAATAGATGCTGTGGGTACAACATCACCGACGCACTTGCTAATAAACTCGCTCACTGAATCAGCGTATTCATCAATGTTGTTGTTCGACACTATGCGGAACATATCCCAGTCCACGTGATCGAAGCAATCTTGGAAGCGTGGAATCCAATTGGTCAGACCAGCGTTGAACAGACCTGAGCTCGGGTGCTTCCTGTTTTAGTTTCTGTCTATAGGCAGGGGGCAACAAAATGGAGTCGTGGTCAGCTTTTCCGAAAGGAGGGCAGGGGAGGGCCTTATGTGAGTTGTGGAAGTTAGAACAACAATGATCCAGGGTTTTGCCAGCCCGGGTTGCGCAATCAATATGCTGATAGAATTTAGGAAGCCTTGTCTTCAGATTAGCCTTGTTAAAATCCCCAGCTACAATAAATGTGGCCGTCGATGTGTCTGCTTGGAGCGGAATATACGCGACTGTGATTATGATTGAAGAGAATTCTCTTGGTAGATAATGCGGTCGGCATTTGATTGTGAGGAAGTCAAGTGAACAAAAGGACTTGAGTTCCTGTATGTTGTTATGAGATCACACCACATCTCGTTAATCATAAGGCATACACCCCCGCCCTTCTTCTTACCAGAGAGATGCTTGTTTCTGTCGGCGCGATATGTGAAGAAACCAGGTGGCTGTACCGACTCCGATAACATCTCGAGTGAGCCATGTTTCTGTGATACAGAGAATGATACAATCTCTGATGTCTCTCTGGAAGGCAACCCTTGCTAGGATTTCATCTACCTTGTTGTCAAGAGACTGGACATTGGCGAGTAGTATGCTCGGGAGCGGTGGGCGATGTACCCGTCTACGGAGCCTGACCAGAGGACTGCGCCGTCTGCTCCTTCTACGGCGCCGTTGTTTTGGGTTGCCGGCTGGGATCCGATCCATTGCCCTGGGTGGTGGGCCAAACAGAGGATCCGCTTCGGGAAAGTCGTATTTCTGGTCGTAATGTTGGTGAGTTGACTTTGCTCTTATATCCAATAGTTCCTCCCGACTGTATGTAATAAAACCTAAGATTTCCTGGGGTAACAATGTAAGAAATAACACATTAAAAAAACAAAATACTGCATAGTTTCCTAGGAACGCGAAGCGAGGTGGCCATCTCTGTCGGCACCGGAAGTTTGGAGACCTCTCCTTCAAGGAGTGAGTAGGAGGCTGTCAACCGGCGACTGAAACTAGGTGGTGATGTTGGATTGTTTGCTAAAATGGATGACGAGGAGGAGACCTGGCTGGCGACTGTGGCAAGTTTTGGGAGCATGGCGAGGCCAGAGATGGAACAGAAGAATAAGGCCATCAGTGGGTGTTCTGCAAGCAGTACAGCAGATGAAGGAGTGGTATGAGCGTGGTGAACAGATAGACGTGGTTTTTGACAGAGAGGAAGAAGGAGAAGAGCCGAGTGCAGTGGGAAGATGTGTGTTGAGGAAGAATGGCGCCAAGTACAAACCCTATTCTGCTGTCTGTGATGGCTCTGATGGCTCAGAAATTGAACCTGATGATTTCCCAGCAAGCACAGTGGATCTGGGACGATTTCGGCTGAGAGTCAGACTCGGCCGACGTCTGGGCCGCCGTCGACAGTAATACTTATGGCTAGGTTGCGGGAATTGAGCTCGGGCCGATTCTGGTGTGAGTTATCTGCCCCAAATGTATTACTTGGGGCTCCGGCAGATTGGGGCTACTCTCTCTTTATTTATTTTTCCATATTTTGTTATTGTTTCTGTGATCCAAAAATACAATTAACATTTAAATACAATTCTTTAAGAGTCCTGTTTAAGTAATATTTTAGAATTTTGATACTTTGTGCAAGGCAATTGATAAGCATTAAAACTTTGTGGATGAAGCCTCCCGAGTGGCGCAGTGTTCTAAGACACTGCATCGCAGTGCAAACTGTGTTACTACAGATGCTGGTTCAATGCCCGTGCCGGTCGCAACCCGAGAGACCCATGAGGTGACGAGCAATTGGCCTAGCATCATCCGAGTTAGGGGAGGGTTTGGCTGGCCGGGATGTCCTTGTCCCATCGCACTATAGCAACTCCTGTGGTGGGCTAGGCGCATGGTTCCTCTGACACAATTATTTTGGGGGTGGATGGGTAATAATTTGTATGTATAATAGTAATATTTAAAATTACTAAATTGGGTCATTTTGTATACATTTATTTAAATTTGCATCAGGCCACTTCTGGGGGATTCTGGTAAGATGCTGGCAAAGTCGTCTGAATTCCGGTGGATGGAAACGGATTGATGTACTTGGGCCGATTCTGGGCAGTGATTCATTTTGATTCCGGGCCGAGTCCGACATCCGATTCTGGGCCGATTCAATCAGTTTCGGCCCCCCGGAAGAGGGCCGCTTCCTCATTGCTAGCTTGGTTGGGCCCAGTGGGAGTGACGCTTCTTTTTATTTATTTTTTATTTTACCCCTTTTTCTCCCCAATTTCGTGGTATCCAATTGTTTAGTAGCTTCTATCTTGTCTCATCGCTACAACTCCCGTACGGGCTCAGGAGAGACGAAGGTTGAAAGTAATGCGTCCTCCGATACACAACCAAGCCTCACTGCTTCTTAACACAGCGCACATCCAACCCGGAAGCCAGCCGCACCAATGTGTTGGAGGAAACACCGTGCACCTGGCAACCTTGGTTGGCGCGCACTTCGCACGGCCCGCCACAGGAGTCGCTGGTGCGCGATGAGACAAGGATATCCCTACCGGCCAAGCCATCCCTAACCCGGATGACGCTAGGCCAATTGTGCGGGGAGTGACACTTCTGGAGAAATTGGATACCTACCTTTTGGCTGATCCATGTGTAGTCTCGTGCTGGGTAGAAATTAAGTTTGGTACTGTTAAATCGGTGAAGGTAGCACAAAGTGAACTTGTGATGATTTTTATGGTTTTTCCGTCTGTCCATAGGCCTCAAGACGGCCTTAAACCAAGAGTAATATACCTTACAGACCCCAAAGTCTTAAACCTAGAGTAATATACATTACAGGTCCCAAGTCAGTCTTAAACCTAGAGTAATATACATTACAGGTCCCAAAGTCTTAAACCTAGAGTAATATACATTACAGGTCCCAAGTCAGTCTTAAACCTAGAGTAATATACATTACAGGTCCCAAGTCAGTCTTATAAGTAGAGTAATATACAGCACAGGCCCCATGTCAGTCTTAAACCTCACATAATATACATTACAGGCCCCATGTCAGTCTTAAACCTCACATAATATACATTACAGGCCCCAAGTCAGTCTTAAACCAAGAGTAATATACAGTACAGACCTCAAGTCAGTATTAAACCTCGAGTAATATACATTACAGGTCCCAAGTCAGTCTTAAACCTAGAGTAATATACATTACAGGTCCCAAGTCAGTCTTAAACCTAGAGTAATATACATTACAGGTCCCAAGTCAGTCTTAAACCTAGAGTAATATACATTACAGGCCCCAAGTCAGTCTTAAATCTAGAGTAATATACAGTACCAGCCTCAATATGGCTGTATAGAGTTCCTCTACTGTGTCCTTCGGGTCACTATAAAATATCATAGAGGTAATTCATTCTTCTTCTATGAGTCGTCAGGGAAGGTCTTTAGTCAGTAAAGGTCGCCGGGGCCTAAGTAAGAGTGGGCGACTTCAGCTCTGATGGCTAGCTTGGTTCCTCTTCCTGTTCATTCATCCTTCAACCACATAGAGCAGGCCCAAAAGTAGAGGCCCAAAAAATGGTCAAAGACTCCAGTCACCCAAGTAATAGACTGTTCTCTCTGCTACCGCACGGCAAGCGGTACTGGAGCGCCAAGTCTTGGACCAAAAGGCTCCTTAACAGCGTCTACCCACAAGCCATAAGACTGCTGAACAATGAATCAAATGGCCATCCGGACTATTTACATTGAACCCCCCCCCTCGACTAACCTGTACCCCCTCACTTTGACTCGGTACTGGTACTCCCTGTATATAGCCTCGTTATTGTTATGTCATTTTCTTGTGTTCATTTTTTGTGTGATTTTTTTTACTTTAGTAAACTCTATTTCTTGAACTGCATTGTTGGTTGAGGGCTTGTCAGTAACACACACTGATCCTGAAGGTTGTGTGTGTGTGTGTGTGTGTGTGTGTTTGAGTGAGTGCCAAAAGTCCTCACAAGAATAGTAAACCGTAAAAATTAGGGGGATGAACATTAACTGTCTCTCAGTTAATGTTAGGATCCAGGGAGTCTTCACCTGTGTGCCTGTGGATTCCATTAGGGACCAGGAAGTGTCCCATCCCGGTGCATCCTTGAGCCCTCGGGTCGTCAGCTGCGGCTCTGTAAGGGTGTGGTGGGTGGAGGACTGTTAAACTCTTACACACATGACCTGCAGATGAAATGGTCTCTAGCTGCGAGCCTGTCCCCTCTTGCCATTCTTGTGGTGACTTGAGTGTGTGTGTGTGTGTGTGTGTGAGCGCATAAGTGTGTCAATATTATCTCAGCTCTATCCTTGGTTTCTAAGCATTGGGTTGAATATCCTCCGATGGGAAAGCCATGCTTGTCTTACTTCAAGCTCAAACACACAAGCTCACACACAGACAAACTCACACACACACGCTCACACACAGACAAACTCAAACACACACGCTCACACACAGACAAACTCACACACACACGCTCACACACAGACAAACTCGCACACACGCTCACACACCAGTGGACATTCTCCCCCTCTCTCTCCCCAGAGGCAGGCCTGGGTTTACCTTTCCTCCTCAGCAGTGGCCTGGGCATGTTAGGTTAGTGGAGTCGTCATGCTCCTCTGGAACTCCCCTCTGAGGAGTCTCCAGTTCTGCCTATGGCTGTGTTCTGATACTCTGATATTCCCAGGTCTTTCCACCCAGGACAGGCCGTCGGGGATAGAGTTATATGTTAGCAGACTCTTCCTATGGGTTTCTCTACACGTGACCAATACAACTTGAAACGTGAAACTCTATACACTCGATCATGGTTGGTGTGTGTGTGTGTGTGTGTGTGTGTGTGTGTGTGTGCGTGTGTGTGTGTGTGTGTGCGTGTGTGCGTGCGTGCGTGCGTGCGTGCGTGCGTGCGTGTGTGTGTGCATGTGTTTTCGAATAATTTTAATATTCAAATATCCTCTAATGATATTATGGTCGTCCCCACCACTTTGCATCATCCTGTCATCCTGGGATATTTGATGGCCTCTAAAAGAGTGTGTTGGCGAAAGGGCAGGTCAGAACACGTCTTCTGAACACCATATTTCATGTCGTCTCATCTCATCGTTATCTCATGTTTGCAGCTGCTCTGTGTCTGCCTGAGTGAATGTAGACTTGTGCAAGACAAGCAGTATCGGGACTCCTTTCTCTTTCAGGTCCTTCAGATGACACACAAACCTCAACCGGTCCAAGCTACGTAAGTAATAAAGAACAGGTTACTATGTGCCCCTATGCCCTGAAAGCCTCTGTCTGCATGGGAACGCAAGAATATCTGTGAAATTAAACTGAAAATTATGGAACAGAGTTTGGTGAGTAGCCTATCGGTTAAGAACATTGGGCCAGTAACCGAAAGGTTGCTGGTTCGAATCCCAGAGCCGAGGTGAAACATCTCACATCTGTGAGCCGAGGTGAAACATAGGTGAAACATCTGTTGATGTTCCCTTGAGCAAGGCACTTAACCCTAATATCTCCTGTAAGTCACTCTGGATAAGAGCATCTACAAAATTACAAAAAAATAAATGAATGTAAACTACATGTGAATAAAGGTTTGATAAGTTTGACTAATTGTTTCTTGATTTGTTTGATAGCTTGAGCCTAGATTTGATGATGTGTGATGTCCCTGAGACATTTGCACACTGATTGTGACATTTTGATGGTGTGTGTGAATTGTTCCTGTGCTTTCTGCAGGTTTTGATTGTTATGTCAATTAACATCTTTCTGATCTCTGTGGCATTGTGACATTGATGTGGTGATTCAGAGATATATTTACTGTATGGTTTGTGCTATACTTTCCATGCCTTATGTGTGGAATGACGTGAAAAGCTGTCACAATCATTGAGCCCATTCACTCTCCCAAAACTCCACAGTTTATAGCCACATTCTTACCAACTGAGGCACATGGACAACAGCTCTGCTAACCCACAGACTTCAGTAGTAAGGCTTATGCTTGGTTTGTCTGTGGTTTGTTTGTTGTTTGTGAGTCGTTGGTGTGCTACCAGTGTCTGGCCAAGTAATAGACAGTATTGACAGTATGACTGTTGACCTTTTGAAACGGTTAACCTTTGACCTTTTAACCTGAGATAGAGAAACAGAAGGGTGACAGGGTTGTATAACAAATAATTTCAAAGACCACAACACATCAAGGAAGCCATCGCTCAGTCCTGATGATGTTTGTTTTCTATAATCTTTGGATAAACACATTTAAAAACATATTAATCAATATCAAATTGATGAACCTTTTTGTTTCATATGTTGTTGGATTCAATTGAAGTACTTATAACTTTGCCTGAGACGGGTGTAATCATTAAACAGAACTTTAAATTAACCCTAATTAACATACCTATATCAATAAATGCATCCATTGAACAATCCTACTACAATATATTCCAACATGTCAATCACAGAAAGCCACAGCATTCCAAGTTGCCATGGTAGACTGACCTGTCAATCACTTTACCCAGTCTGACACACAGAACACAGATACACCCTGGGAGTATCAGCCAGCCCAGGGCCCTCCCCTGTTGTCATGACAGCAGGATGATTGATGGTCTCTCTGGGGAGTGGAGAGGAGCGGCTTGGGGACCAGATATCTTCGTAATGTTGAAAGGTGGGGGGGATGATAACTTAGTGGAGTTGGAGGGGTGATGAGTTGGGGTTTTGGGGGTGGATAGGGAGTGGGGGTCTGGTCTCAATCTGTTTCAGGGACGTTTGGTGACCCCAGGTGAGCTGGTGAGTTTAAGGTGGGGAGGGGGGGGTTATATTTTGATCTGTCTCAGGGACTTTCCGTGACCCCTAGTTGAGGTGGTGAGTTTGGGGGAGTTATGGGGAGTGAGGGGGTTATGTCTTGATCTGTTTGCAGGGACGTTTGGTGACCCCAGTTAACCTAGTCTGACTAGTCAAGGTTCAGACTGGAGGCCTGTGAGACATTGGATAGAAAGTTCCATAGGGATTACAAAGTGTTAACACTATGATGAACTGGGTCCTGGTTTACTTCACATGTGGCTGTACTCTACGAATATATGGGTTCATAATGGTGGTATGGGTTCATAATGGTAGTATGGGTTCATAATGGTAGTATGGGTTCATAATGGTAGTATGGGTTCATAATGGTAGTATGGGTTCATAATGGTGGTATGGGTTCCTGTAATACCATTGAATGTTTTAAGACTCCAGTTTTTAAGCAACCTCTAAAAAGCTGCAAAGGTAAATGATTTATAAGTTGGCACACATTGATGAGGGGGAGTCATGAAAGGAGAAAAACAGGCTGTAAATCGTCTCTCATTTCTGTAAACTGGTTGACCCAATGAAGTGTTCGCCCCTGCAAGTGCGAACTAGAACAATTCCTCCCAACTAGAGTGTGATTTTTCAGCTGACCACCAACATTTTCCTAACCACCAGACCACATATTGCATTCAGAAGAGAGAGAGGGGAGGATATCCAACATTGACACACACAGCTAAACCAACACACACTGCCTGGACTGGACCCGGTTGCTTGAGCACACTCGCCCACTTGGCAATAGTCTCCCATCTTCACATAACAACAGACTCCCTCGCTCTTTGGTGTTACGTTAGTGCGTGTGCGGTCCGCTCTGTCTGTCTCTCTTTGCTCTTTTTTTCTGACATTGTTTTATCTGCGTGCCCAACTCATTATGGATTATGGGTTTCATCCCAAATGGCGCCCTATTCCATATATAGTGCACTACTATTAACTGGGCTCTGGTCAAAATAAGTGCACTATGTAGGGAATATGGTGCCATTTGGTAGAGATCTATGGTTTCTTCCTCTCCAAACCACAGCTATGTTCCTTACTGCCGTCTCCAACAACGGGCAGTCATGCTAGACAGAGGAACAAAAGAATAATACTATTTCAATGGTAGGAACCAGCAGTAGGGAAACTATTGGTAGGCTGGACACTGACAGGCAGACAGGCTAAAGAAATGCATATTCACTTCCTACCTTTCAATTGGGTCTTCTGCTTTCCTGACAGTCATAGATGTGGAGTTTTAAGGCACAACAATGAAAGGAGCATTTCACTGCTACTTCTTCACTTTATGCATTGTCCACCATTTCACTTCTATCTATTAAATATTTATTTAACCAGGAAGTCCTGGCCAATAAGTGACTTTGACATATATTGTCCATTACGTTAAATTGGAGGACAACTTTGCTACAAAGATCTAACAAATACCAAGAAACTCCATTTATGGTAGCAATGTGGTTGTTTTCTTTAAAGCTCTTCGGTCATCATGACTTTCTAATGTGAAGCCTCTTGTACTTATCTCTGTTTCTAACATCTTTGACCTGAACAAGGGGTAAGAGGAGCGTCTCAACGGGCCTGGAACTGAGGTCAGTTGTTGACCGAGTCCAAGTCAATATATCACTAGTGCTTATACTGGCAGAAGACTCCCTATCATTCACTTCTCCATCTCTCCTTTTGTGTCTCTTTCACTCCCACTCACTCGCTTCTCATCCAACCCCCAAATGAATCAAAGAACAAACTTTAATCAATTGGAGAGATACATCTTTGCCAACTGGGCTCTGATGCTACCACGTTTCGGAGAAAATGGACAGAGAAACTTCAGGCAAAACAATGCTACAAGCACTGCCTTTTGATTTAGTTGGTGCCTGCTTGATCGGATCCATTGCAGCAGGCAAGCTCAAACACAGCTATTTCAAGTATTCTTTAAAGAAAACCAATACTATTGGAACCTAGGTCTATCCATAATGCTACTCCTGTTGTCTCTGACTCCCTGGGAGTGGAACGTGTGGAGTGTAACATCCGTACCTGAGCAGCAGAGTTATTGTCTGAGCCTCAGAGTCTTATCACCACACAGACAGAGATGATAAGAGAGAGGGATCTTTGGCATGCCTTCCTGCCTGCCTGTGATGTGTCTGTCTACAGCAGGCAGGGTCCAGGCTGCATTTGGATTATAGATAGAGACAGAGTCCATGGTTTACCGCAACAGTGCCTTTGTGCCCTTAGATCCCAATCTAAAGGCTTACCGTTGATTCCTAGGCAGATATACAGTACCAGTCAAACGTTTGGACACACCTACTCATTCCAGGGTTTTTCTTTATTTTTTACTATTTTCTACATTGTAGAATAATAGTGAAGATATCAAAACTATGAAATAACACACATGGACTCATGTAGTAACCAAAAAAGTGTAAACAAATCAAAATATATTTGATATTTGAGATTCTTCAAAGTAACCCGGAAACTTATAGAGAATCCCGCTATGCCCTCTGACGAACCATCAAACAGGCAAAGCGTCAATACAGGACTAAGATCAAATCGTACAACACCGGCTTTGACGCTCGTCGGATGTGGCAGGGCTTGCAAACTATTACAGACTACAAAGGGAAGCAGAGCCGAAAGCTGTCCAGTGACACAAGCCTACCAGACGAGCTAAATAACTTCTATGCTCGCTTCGAGGCAAGTAACACTGAAACTTGCATGACAGCATCAGCTGTTTCAGACGGCTGTGTGATCACGCTCTCCACAGCCAATTTGAGTAAGACCTTTAAACAGGTCAACATTCACAAGGCCTCAGGGCCAGATGGATTACCAGGATGTGTACTCCGAGCATGTGCTGACCAACTGGCAAGGGTTTTCACTGACATTTTCAACCTCTCCCTGTCCAAGTCTGTAATACCAACATGTTCCAAGCAGACCACCATAGTCTCTGTGCCCAAGAACACTGAGGTAACCTGCCTAAATGACTACAGACCCGTAGCACTCACGTCTGTAGCCATGACACGCTTTAAAGGCTGGTCATGGCTCACATCAACACTATTATCCCAGAAACCCTAGACCCACTCCAATTTGCATTACATCCCATCAGATCCACAGATGAATATCCCATAAAGCTCATCACTAAGCTAAAGACCCTGGGACTAAACACCTCCCTCTGCAACTGGATCCTGGACTTCCTGACGGGCCACCCCCAGGTGGTAAGGGTAGGTAACAACACATTAGTCACGCTGAACCTCAACACGGGGGGCCCCTCAAGGGTGCGTGCTCAGTCCCGCCCTGTACTGTCTATTCACTCATGACTGCAAGGCAAGAATGTCAAGAATGGCAAGAACAGCACAAATAAGCAAAGAGAAACGACAGTCCATCATTACCTGAAGACATGAAGGTCAGTCAATACAGAACACTTCAGTGCAGTCGCAAAAACCATCAAGCCCTATGATGAAACAGGCTCTCATGAGGACTGCCACAGGAAAGGAAGACGCAGAGTTACCTCTGCTGCAGAGGACAAGTTTATTAGAGTTAACTGCACCTCAGATTGCAGCCCAAATAAATGGTTCAAAGAGTTCAAGTAACAGAAACATCTCAACGTCAACTGTTCAGAGGAGACTGCGTGTATCAGGGCTTCATGGTCTAATTCCTGAAAAGAAACCACTACTAAAGGACACGAATAAGAAGAAGAGACTTGCTTGGGCAAAGAAACACGAGCAATGGACATTAGACTGGTGGAAATCTGTCCTTTGGTCTGATGAGTCCAAATTTTGGGTTCCAACCGCCGTGTCTTTTTGAGACGCAGAGTAGGTGAATGGAAGATCTCTGCATGTGTGGTTCCCACAGTGAAGCATGGAGGAGGAGGTGTGATGGTGTGGGGGGGTTTTGCTGGTGACACTGTCTGTGATTTATTTAGAATTGAAGGCACACTTAACCAGCATGGCTACCACAGCATTCTGCAGCGATACGCCATCCCATCTGGTTTGCGCTTAGTGGGACTATCATTTGTTTTTCAACAGGAGAATGATCCAACACACCTCCAGGCTCTGTAAGGGTTATTTGACCAAGGAAAGTGATGGAGTGCTGCATCAGATGACCAGGCCTCAACAATCACCCGACCTCAACCCAATTGAGATGGTTTGGGATGAGTTGGCCCGCAGAGCAAAGGAAAAGCCGGCAACAAGTGCTCAGCATATGTGGAAACTCCTTCAAGACTGTTGGAAAAGCATTCCAGGTGAAGCTGGTTGAGAGAACGCCAAGAGTGTGTAAAGCTGTCATCAAGGGAAAGGGTGGATTCTTTACAGAATCTCAAATATAAAATATAATTTGATTTGTTTATTACTACATTTTTTGTTACTACATGATTCCATATGTGTTATTTCATAGTTTTGATGTCTTCACTATTATTCTACAATGTAGAAAATAGTAAAGAAGGAAAACCCTTGAACGAGGAGGTGTGTCCAAACTTTTGACTGGTACTGTAGGTGAAATTATTCCCTAAAAGTTAAACGATTCCTGGGTGAATAAGTTGAATGATTCCCTAAAAGTAATTGAACTGTTTGGTATATTACTGAAAGGATTCACTAAAAGTGAATGATTCCAAAGGCAGTTAGATGAAATGATTTCCTAAACCATGAATTGATTCCAAGACAGATCACGGCATGGGTCCACTGAAAGAGCCCACTGTTCTCTAGCAGGGATGTTACTCCTCTATTCATCAGATTTGATCTACAAGTCTTACCCCATATACAGCAGGCTTTACTTCAGCATAAAACCTGGAGAGAGACATTTGTCTTCACACACTGTGAAGAGCTATCTTGATTTAGGGAAAGGACCAACAATTTAAACAAAGCATTGATTCTGTGGTTTTGGGAACTTTTCCACCCGTACTGAGATCTCGGGATAAGGTCTCGGTAGATTTGTGTGTGTGTGTGTGTGTGTGTGTGTGTGTGCATGCGAGCGTGTGTGTGTGTGTGTGTGTGTGTGTGTGTGTGTGTGTCTGTGTGTCTGTCTCATGCAAATGAGCTATTTTAAAATCCAACTGATCAAATAAGGACTAGATAGATAAATAAAAATGATTTGTAATATGTTGAATAGAATTAGAGAAGACACTTTATTGTGTGATCAGTCACAGTCTCAGTTCAACTACACTGAGTGTACAAAACATTAGGAACACCTGCTCTTTCCATGACAGACTAACCAGGTGAATCCAGGTGAAAATGATGATCCTTTATTGAGGCCACTTGTTAAATCCACTTGAATCATTGTAGAAAGGAGACAGATTAAAGAAGGATTGTTAAACCTAGATCTAAACCACAACAGCCTTTGTGACCCTCTCCACCCCAAGCCCCCTTATAGCCAGCCCACCAGCCAACCCCCCCCTACCCTCCAACCCCTCAGGCCAGAGGGATGTTGATAAGGCCAGGCTGGGTGGGTGGCAGTTGAACGGTCTTTGCTCTGCTCTGGTTCTTCCTGGAAGAGGGGGTGGTAGTAGGGGAGGGTGGCCAGGCCCCAAGCCCAGGAGGGTGTATCAGTCCCTGGCATCATGCGGAGCCCTGTCACCCGCCTCTGTGAGTTACTGCCACAGGGTTTCCTGTTGGGTTAAAAGTAAACCTTCCCTCCACCACTCCAGATCCCCCTGTGCTTTTCCTCTAACCTCACACACACACACACACACTTATGTGGCACACACTTGCAGGCTGACACACACACACAGATGTGTGTTCACACACACAAACTCAAGCACATACATGCATGCTGGCACACAAACACACACACACACACACACACACACACACACACACACACACACACACACACACACACACACACACACACACACACACACACACACACACACACACACACACACACACACACACACACACTTATGTGGCACACACTTGCAGGCTGACACACACACACACATGCAAGCACATACATGCATGCTGGCACACAAACACACAAAGTGCACCTAAGTACGGAGTGTTCACTGAGTCATCTTCAGTTTTTAGGAGATGTCTCTAATAAGACTTTTTCACACACCCTGTCTTGTGTCACACAGAAATACTACTGTAACTGTGGTTACTGTCTCTCATAATATGTACTGAAATCCTTGCTAATGATAGATCACTCAATCATCTCCCTCCTCATTAAAGGGAGATCCAGACAGCCCAGAGGGTTGATGTGGGGCAAAGACACTTCAGACTGAACTACCGCTCTGTGTGACAATCAATATAAACCAGACAGACAGTGCAAGAGGGCTTACTCACATACATAGACAGACAGTGACACACAAACACACACACACACACACACATACACACACACAGGGTCCTGTACATTACATTGCTGGCATGCTTACCTCCTCTAGTCCCTACCCACCTGTCTACTACGGTATGCCTGAGGGAACGCCACAGCATATACACACTGCAAAACCAGGCCTAAACAACCAAACATTGAAACACACACACCAGCGACACCAGACAGATAGATAGATGACTGTGTATTTAATCGCTTTTCCCAGCATTTGGGCTTTGAATCTAGATTCTCTGCCAAGACAATGAATGTGCGAAAATGAATCCACCAAAAAACATTTGGGGTTGCGGTTTTTAATGAAATGGTAACCCACAGACTTGGAGCTGAGCGTTTTGATCTCCTATCTGGTGTAGCTGAGGGGAAAGAATCTCCACACATTCCAGTGGAACAGATATACAATGATATCCGCCACAGTTTGGAATTCCCCCTTCGAAGAAAGACTTATATGTCTCATTTACTATGCTTAAGGCAGACTAACATCATACCCTATAGGATCAGAACTAAGTAAGTGAACAGGCATTAGGCTACATTCTTTCCACTGACATGTGTTTGTTGTAGTATCACACTAATAGCACACCTGCACACTGTTGAAGGATGCTGGAAAGAATCTTGGAATGTTATGAAGTATTCCGGAGGGGTTTGGGAATGGGAAGAGCTTAGCGGAATATTGGCTCCTATTCCGGGTCCAGCTTATTGGACCAGGAATTGGATCCAGATCACGTTCCCGGGAGTTTGGCACTCTGCCATTTCAGTTGTGTTTTTACGGAGTATTTTGATGACCTCTTGACGTCCTGCCTTCCACTGCTCCTAAACATCTCAGAGTGGAAAATGTCCATGTGAGAGAGAAACCTTGGTGTTGTGGTCTTTCATTGTTAGCCATTTCTGTCCAGTTCAATATACATCAACACAGGGATTTTGATTGATTTAGTTTCTTAGTTCTCAATCAAATCAGAAAAAAATCGATCCGAATTGGAGGGTTGCTAAGACGTCTTTGCCCAGTGGAATCACTGTCCAAAACAATATGAAAGACAACCACCAGATGTCTCTGAAAAGTGAAAACCACAGCAGCATTTCTGGGTTGCGTTTTACAAAACATTCTGTTGACACACATTTTTCCCATTGCTCATAGTAAATGAAAGGTTAGGGCTCGGTTTGGGTCTCTAGTTTTCCTGCAGTACAATATGAGGATATGAGTGTTAGATGAACACTCGCGACGAGGGACGCCGAGGGAGCCGAGGGACGACGAGGGACGCCGAGGGACACCGAGGGACGCCGAGGGAGCCGAGGGACGCCGAGGGAGCCGAGGGACGCCGAGGGAGCCGAGTGAATGGGTGTGTTAGGAAACGTACCCGGTTTAAATAGCAGTTCCGTTTCCAACCGCTGGACCCCTACAACAACAAGGATGGAATGGTACATTTTAAACTGTCCTCTGAATGGTCACCTGACAGTTGGTTACGTTCTAAAACCTGATCCAAATCTACAGGCCTCTGTAATGAGTCACACAGTACCACAAACTAGGAGGTATTGAAGATATACTGACGTTAACGTTCTATTACAACACAACCCCCATATGTATCTTAAAGGCTACGTTCAGCAGTTGAAAACAAACACTGTGTGATGGTGGAAACCCCCATGTAAGAGCCAGAGCATAGATCACTGCTAAGGAACAGTCAGGCTTCCAACTATGGTAACTGAGTCTTTCTCCTCTCTCTCCCACATGATGTATGAATAATGGACCTGTGCCCATCAAAGAGTCCGGGGTTACGTCCCAAATGGTAACCTATTCCTTACATAGTGCACTACTTTTGACCAGAACCCTATGGGCCCTGGTCAAAAGTAGTACACTATGTAGGCAATAGGGTACCATTTGGAGTGCCAATATGGAGGTTCAGATGCCATCTCCACTGTGAACATCATCCCTCAGTGGGTTATCTTCAAGAAAGATCTGTCCATTGAGAGCAATAGGGTTCTCATTCAATCTGGGTGTTCTGGACTGGTGGTGGGGAACTCGCTTGATGAGGTGGTGTGTGTGTGTGTGTGTGTGGCCCCCCCAGCATACGCGCCCGTCCTCCTCCACAGCAGCCCTTATCAGCCACTCCAGGTTTCCATCACAGTCTCTACATATCTGCCTCTGTCGGAGTCAGTTAGGGAGGCCTGAGAAGTAGAACAAAATAATGTCAGCAAGACAGTGATCACGGTTTGCATGTAGTTCATGTAAATTCTCCAATGTTTTTCCTCAGTATGCCTAGTCGGCCCAGACCCTCAGCTTTCCCTGAACCGTAGTGGCAGTACTCTAGTCTAACCACATACTGCTTAGATCACATGCATCCAAATGGGACCACTGGGTTGTGTTCTCCCAGGGAGGCTTCTCCTCAGTAAGCTTAGTCAGCCTAGAGACACTGAGCCAACTGCATCTAGAAGTTCCTGTGTCAGGCAATGTGGTGGCTACTAAAGCCCCGTCTCCTCCTCCTCATCTGCACAGAGTTACTGTCGGTTGTGTTCTCTTGTGGTGTTGGCTTCTGTGGCTGTGCTTATTCTGCATCTCTCTGCTACCCTAAGCGGTCTCAATTTGAGTTAAATATCTGATGACGTGAAAGAACAATTATCCTGTGGACTCTTAATGGCTTTTTTACCACATTATAGACTACGCGGTTGATGATTGTACAACATATAATACCCAAATATGTCGAGCACATTATAACATATGTGCACATTTAGTGAAGATTAAAATGGGATTTGATTTTATTCACTTTTGATTTAAATGCAGTAATGAATTGCTCATGTACTATAGTGTAGTATCATATGTTTACCATCTACTTGTGCTCTCTCTCTCTCTCTCTCTCTCTCTCTCTCTCTCTCTCTTGTAGATATTGCCAAAGCAGTATAGTGGTCCAGCATGTCAGCAAATACATTACAATGCAATGACGATCATGAAAACCAGTTCATTTAATTAGTATAAATAATAGTACATGTAATCATGTTTACAGGTACAGCACTACTGCTCTCGCTCTGCTTTCTCCTTGTCTCTGCCATCTCTCAATCTCACCTTGCCGTCTCCACCTTTTATCTGGTTAGACAAACATACTGTTCCTCAGTCCCCTCAGACCTAGAGTAAACACAGTGAAACGCCACTGGAGACGGCCCCTCAGTCCCCTCAGACCTAGAGTAAACACAGTGAAACGCCACTGGAGACGGCCCCTCAGTCCCCTCAGACCTAGAGTAAACATAGTGAAATGCCACTGGAGACGGACCCTCAGTCCCCTCAGACCTAGAGTAAACACAGTGAAACGCCACTGGAGACGGCCCCTCAGTCCCCTCAGACCTAGAGTAAACACAGTGAAACGCTACTGGAGACGGCCCCTCAGTCCCCTCAGACCTAGAGTAAACACAGTGAAACGCCACTGGAGACGGACCCTCAGTCCCCTCAGACCTAGAGTAAACACAGTGAAACGCCACTGGAGACGGACCCTCAGTCCCCTCAGACCTAGAGTAAACACAGTGAAACGCCACTGGAGACGGCCCCTCAGTCCCCTCAGACCTAGAGTAAACACAGTGAAACGCCACTGGAGACGGCCCCTCAGTCCCCTCAGACCTAGAGTAAACACAGTGAAACGCCACTGGAGACGGCCCCTCAGTCCCCTCAGACCTAGAGTAAACACAGTGAAACGCCACTGGAGACGGCCCCTCAGTCCCCTCAGACCTAGAGTAAACACAGTGAAACGCCACTGGAGACGGCCCCTCAGTCCCCTCAGACCTAGAGTAAACACAGTGAAACGCCACTGGAGACGGCCCCTCAGTCCCCTCAGACCTAGAGTAAACACAGTGAAACGCCACTGGAGACGGCCCCTCAGTCCCCTCAGACCTAGAGTAAACACAGTGAAACGCCACTGGAGACGGCCCCTCAGTCCCCTCAGACCTAGAGTAAACACAGTGAAACGCCACTGGAGACGGCCCCTCAGTCCCCTCAGACCTAGAGTAAACACAGTGAAACGCCACTGGAGACGGACCCTCAGTCCCCTCGAACCTAGAGTAAACACAGTGAAACGCCACTGGAGACGGCCCCTCAGTCCCCTCGAACCTAGAGTAAACACAGTGAAACGCCACTGGAGACGGCCCCTCAGTCCCCTCAGACCTAGAGTAAACACAGTGAAACGCCACTGGAGACGGACCCTCAGTCCCCTCAGACCTAGAGTAAACACAGTGAAACGCCACTGGAGACGGCCCCTCAGTCCCCTCAGACCTAGAGTAAACACAGTGAAACGCTACTGGAGACGGCCCCTCAGTCCCAGGCAGCTAGCAGTAAGCTGACAGTAAAAACACAACCAGACAACAAATGCAATCAGTGAGGGAGAACATTCTTTATGTAAGTGAATGTTTACCACTGGAGAGCTGAACATGTAGCCTACAGTAGAGAGAGCACCCTGATCCAAACCAAATTACTTATATAGAACATTTTGTGTTGAGCTGGAACTTTCCCTCCAAGACATTTTGTAGACAACGTTCAGGGAGTGTGAACGTGAAATTATGACAGTGTCCCTGACCGTGACTAACACTCAACATAGGAAAGGGAGTAACACAGGGGTGTCTGTGGAGCTTCAACTAGTTTACGTGAACCATACTTAAAGTCCTACTCCAGTCTCACTTTCAGATCATTTATCATCTGATTTACTTCACTATATGTCCATCTCAATAGGTGGTCGAGGTATCCTCTGACATGGCACCAGTGGGAGGGGGGGGGTTCCTCTATTGTTTCCACAAGCAAGGGGGGGAGGCCGATGACATCAGAGGGCACCATCAGACCGCATCCTCGAATGGCCTACTCCATGAAGATTTGTTTTAAACCTTTACTGCATCTGTGTGATAAAGTAACACAATCACTAGAGTGCATCTTTAAGTAATCCATCACTCCTCTAGTCACTTACACACATTATGTCAGGCAGAGTGTAGATATTAGTTAGTCCAGGCAAAGTGTAGATATTAGTCCAGGTAGAGTGTAGATGTTAGTTAGTCCAGGCAGAGTGTAGATATTAGTTAGTCCAGGCAGAGTGTAGATGTTAGTCAGGCAGAGTGTAGATGTTAGTCCAGGCAGAGTGTAGATGTTAGTTAGTCCAGGCAAAGTGTAGATGTTAGTCCAGGCAGAGTGTAGATGTTAGTTAGTCCAGGCAGAGTGTAGATGTTAGTTAGTCCAGGCAGAGTGTAGATGTTAGTCCAGGCAGAGTGTAGATGTTAGTTAGTCCAGGCAGAGTGTAGATGTTAGTCAGGCAGAGTGTAGATGTTAGTCCAGGTAGAGTGTAGATGTTAGTCCAGGCAGAGTGTAGATGTTAGTTAGTCCAGGCAAAGTGTAGATGTTAGTCCAGGCAGAGTGTAGATGTTAGTTAGTCCAGGCAGAGTGTAGATGTTAGTCAGGCAAAGTGTAGATGTTAGTCCAGGTAGAGTGTAGATGTTAGTTAGTCCAGGCAGAGTGTAGATGTTAGTTAGTCCAGGCAGAGTGTAGATGTTAGTCCAGGCAGAGTGTAGATGTTAGTTAGTCCAGGCAGAGTGTAGATGTTAGTCAGGCAGAGTGTAGATGTTAGTCCAGGTAGAGTGTAGATGTTAGTCCAGGTAGAGTGTAGATGTTAGTCCAGGCAGAGTGTAGATGTTAGTTAGTCCAGGCAAAGTGTAGATGTTAGTCCAGGCAGAGTGTAGATGTTAGTTAGTCCAGGCAGAGTGTAGATGTTAATTAGTCCAGGCAGAGTGTAGATATTAGTTAGTCCAGGCAAAGTGTAGATGTTAGTCCAGGCAGAGTGTAGATGTTAGTTAGTCCAGGCAGAGTGTAGATGTTAGTCAGGCAGAGTGTAGATGTTAGTCCAGGTAGAGTGTAGATGTTAGTCCAGGCAGAGTGTAGATGTTAGTCAGGCAGAGTGTAGATGTTAGTCCAGGCAGAGTGTAGATGTTAGTCCAGGCAGAGTGTAGATGTTAGTCCAGGCAGAGTGTAGATTAAGGACAGTAGATGGACAACCAACCCACACATGTTTTTTCAGTGATGTCACATCCTGCCACTAATGAAGGACTTCTGAGGTATGTAAGCACATTAAGGGAAAATTCCCCACATTCTTCCCCCCACAGAGTACTTGTAGAGAAGAGACATGGGTTAAGGTTAATATAAGGTTAAGAGGCTACGTGGCTAATATGCTTTGAGAATACAATACAGGCCATAATCAATCTGAGGCATGGTCTGTAGATTGTTTAGAATGTTGTCAGTCTATGGAGACCATTATAATTGATTGTAGCCATGAGAGCTGACCGGCTCTGAATGCGTGTGTGTGTGGGGGGGGGCGGACTATGGACTCGTTCACTCCTCTGGGTAAACAAACTGTTTCGTTCAACATCTCACAATCTTCCTCCTAGACAACTGGTGCCGTTCCCAGTAACCACAGAAACTCACATTTCCCCCTTATTAAAGATTGCCTTCATCCATGGTTTTCATAAACCCTCCCTCAATCCCTCTCTCATCTCCCTCATACCCTCCCTCCATCCCCCTCTCTTTCCCGCTATTCTCCGTTCCCATTCTTTGTGGGTTTGGGGTTGGGGAGTGCAGGCAGGCGTCGCTGAGATGGTGGCCAGTCTTTTTCTTCAGGGCAGGCCGTTTACTGGAGGGAGTAAACCCTGCCAGAACACATGCTGGGCATAGTGTTGTCCAGAAACATGAAGGAAATATATTTATTAGAATGAAAACAAAGGAAGCCAACATGTATGGACTCCAGCAGTTCTAAGTTTCTACCCCAGACAGAGAGCCAGAGTACAGAGTGTGGTTAGTGGTTAGAGGGTGTGGTTCATTAGGCATTATTTTGGGCCTGGAGAGTGTGCTTTACCCTACACAGCCAGAATCCACCAAGCTTTATACCAGTGGAGGCTGCTGAGGGGAGGACGGGTCATAATAATGTCTGGAACGGAGTCAATGGAATGGCATCAACCACATGGAAACCATGCGTTTGATGTGTTTGATACCATTCCACCTATTGCGCTCCAGTCATTACCACGAGCCCGTTCTCCCCAATGAAGGTTCCACCAACCTCCTGGGCTTTCATGCATGCACGCGCGAGCACACATACACCCTCTTATGACAAGGACTCTGGACTTAACACAGCAGTCAGTCCACAGCTAACAACCTACTTGACGACATACTTTCCTTCACTCTGAACACTGAACAAAACCTGTACCAGATGCTTGTGTCCAACAGGCACACACATGGACCTTGTTTTTCCTTTCTTTAAAACTTCTTGATTCTACTTGAGACGCAGATGTCTCAACTAGGCACCTGGAAATGCAAATGCGCTACGCTAAATGCTAAATGTACTCGTTAAAACTCAAACCTTGATCAAAATTCACAAGCAGGGTATTGAATTAAAGCTACACTCGTTGTGAACCTAGCCAACAAGTCAGATTTTTAAAATGCTTTTCGGCGAAAGCATGAGAAGCTATTATCTGATAGCATGCAACACCTCAAAATGCCTGAATGCGACGTAAACAAAGACTTTGCTTATCCGGCGCTGCACAAAACGCAGAAATAAAATATAAAACATTCATTACCTTTGACGAGCTTCTTTCTTGGAACTCCTATATGCCCCATAAACATCACTATTGGGTCTTTTTTTCGTTTAAATCGGTCCATATATACCCAAAATAGCTTTCTATGGAAGCTGTGTCATTCAGAAAAAAACATTGTTTTTAAACGCTGCGTCATTTTTTTAAATTAAAAAAGTCGACAATAAACTTTCACAAAACACTTCGAAATCCTCCAACTTTAGGTATTAGTAAACGTTTATAATCTATCAAAATGATTACAGGGCGATGTATATTCAATAGCTCCTCGTCTGCAAATCAATGGCTGCCAATGTCCACATTGAAAACATCCTGGTGGAGACCGGAAGAAACGGAATCCAGATAGTTGGATTTTCCAACAAAAAATTCAATTGAAAATGACGACAATGGCGACATCGTGTGGAATTTGTATGAATTGCATGCAGGTCGATATTAAATTTTGTCCCCTTTTAACAACCCATGAAAGTGACTTATGGAAATTATTTTTAGCTTTCAGAGAGCAGTTTTTCTTGCGTTTTTCAATGAAACACACGATCTGTTATAGTCACAGCCGTGATTTAACCAGTTTTAGAAACTTCAGAGTGTTTTCTATCCACACATACTAATCATATGCATATACTATATTCCTGGCATGAGTAGCAGGACGCTGAAAAGTTGCGCGATTTTTAACAGAATGTTCGAAAAAGGAAGGGGTAGACTTAATTAATGAACTAATCGTCAGCCTCAAACTCAGCTTCTTTTCCGAGAACAAAACATTGTTTTTGTCTTCAATAAATATGACCAAACCATTACCATCGCCTATCTCCGAATTCAGCTTCTTTTCTTAGAAATAATCCATTATTTGTAGTCATTAAAATGACCTAACCATACCTACCACTGAGCAGATGTTTGTCTTAGAAACTGAAAATAGAGATAATGTCTAAATGAGAGAGAAGCTCTACTATCATCCAGACAGCTCTGGAAGTTCCAGTACTCCTGAGGATTCTCTAGAAAGAGCCACAGTGATTGGAAACAGCCAAATAAGCACAAGATGATAAAAATAGAGTATCCTTTCACAGCGCTAGCTGTGTTGCTAGGGACTCTTCTCATTCTTCTCCAGTGTCGCAAAACACACAACTTTATTCTCCGGAGCCTGTATCCTACATGGTTTGCCTTGCAGCAGGCATTCATGCTGAGGCAGGCACACACACACACATGCATGCACACGCATGCGCACACACGCACATGCATTTGCACACATACACACACATGCAATTACACACACTTACACACACACACACACACACAAACACACACTCACAAACCAAAGCATCTGGAGCTAGTCCCTCTATACCAGGTTCTTTAACTCCATTCCTGCAGGACCCAGTGACTGTGGGATCTCGTTTCAACCTGTTATTAGTTCAATTATACATAGGGCATATTATATCACTCTCCTGCACTTTACACGAAGAGTCATTTCCAATGACGGAGGGAGGGAGGGAGGGAGGGAGGGAGGGAGGGAGGGAGGGAGGGAGGGAGGGAGGGAGGGAGGGAGGGAGGGAGGGAGGGAGGGAGGGAGGGAGGGAGGGAGGGATCAAAAACAACTTCTCAGTCAGGAGTTGAGCTTTGGGACAGTAAGAGGGCAAAGTTGACAGACTGAAAGATACTGCTGATGAGCTGCTGTGGTGTCCCTGAGAACATGTGGTTTGTTGGTAAATTAAGCCTGCGCCTCTGCCCCCGTACGTCCATGGGTGTGTGGTGTGTGTGTCTCAGGCTGTTCTAGAGCAGAATACATATCAGAGCCTAAACCTGCTCACCCTGTTAAGACCGGGGCCATTTCCTGTGGAAACATTGGCACACACACGGAAACATGCCGGTTCATCATAGTGCACCAACAAACCAGATCAATTACAGAGAAGTTGAATGTTTACCAAGACATACAACTGAGTCAAGATGGGGACAGAAACTAACATGGAGTTTAGATGTAATCTAGGCCGACTCGCTGTACTTGACTGGCATGCTGCTGTGTGATGGTTTATACTGTATATAAAAATGGCCACAGGGAACCATAACCGATGAACAATGGATGTTCTTCTTCTTAGTTCTTCTGGTAATCATACATAGCATATAGGAGCATATGGGAAAAGGTTTGGGAATGGGAGAGGGGCAGAAGAACACATACTGTAGAAGAGGGGAGAGTGACCATTTGGGAAAGGGGGATAATGAGTCGGAAAAGATAAATGGAGAGAGGGGGAGTGGGAAAGGGAAGTCCCGGAGTTGGAGAGTAGGGTAAAAGTGGAGAGTGGGTGAAACCATTTAAAATATATGGGAGGAAGACGTGAGTGGGAGGATGACAGAGAGAGGGAGTGGGAGAGTTAGAGGATGAGAAAGAGGGGGAATGAAACAGAGCGGGAGAAGGAGAGAGGAAAAAGAGGAGTGGAAGTGTAGTACAGTAAATAAACAGAGGCCCCCTCGAGAAAGAAAGAGCCCTCCAGCTGCTGATCCCACACACTCTCTCCCTACTTCTCTCTCCCACACATTCTCTCTTCCATACACTCTCTCCCTACCTCTCTCTTCCACACACTCTCTCTTCCATACACTCTCTCCCTACCTCTCTCTCCCACACACTCTCTCTTCCATACACTCTCCATACAATCTCCCTACTTCTCTTTCACTCTCTCTTTCTCTGTCTTTCGATCTCTTTGTCTCTCTTTTTTTCTTTGTCTCTCTCTCTGTCTATCTGTCTGTCTGTCTCTCACCCCAACCTCTCTCTTTCTCTGTCTTTCGATCTCTTTGTCTCTCTTTTTTTCTTTGTCTCTCTCTCTGTCTATCTGTCTGTCTGTCTCTCACCCCAACCTCTCTCTTTCTCTCTCACTCTCTCTTTCTCTTCCTTGCTTTCTCTCTCGACCTCGCTCTTTCTTTCTTTCACTCTATAGCCCTTGTTTTCTAACTCTCTCTCTCACACACACACACACGCATGAGCGCACGCACACACGCACACACACACGCACACGCACACACACACACACACACACACACACACACACACACACACACACACACACACACACACACACACACACACACACACACACACACACACACACACACACACACACAGAGACAGGAAGGTGTGTGTGTTACCTGTAGCTACTAAAGGTTATATATGGTGATGTGTGATGCAGCAGCCAGCACAGCTCATCTTCTTGTCAATTCCCCCTTTCCTCTCCTATAACTAATGAACTGAGACCCTGCTGCTCTCAAGCTGGGGCTCCTCCATACTGAGCACATACCAAACATGTTACCCTGCAGAGTTCATAGGCTCAGTGTTGATTTATTAATAAGCACTCTTGACGACAGCTCAGATGTAGAGTGGCGAGAGCGTAAAATCGATGTACGACGGGAAATCCTGTGTGGATGACTTGTTTTCAAAGGAAGCACTATGAGTGGAACTGTTAGTCTGCATCTGAAATGACACCCTATCCCAGATATATTATCCGATGGGCCTTGATCAAAAGTAGTGCACTACATAGTGAATAGGGTGTTTTTGGGGCACACACCCTTAGTGTACAGCTGTACAGTGTTTCTGATTTGGAATGTCAACATGTTATGCTGTCACAATGAGTGACCTGTGCTGCTAATCCTCGTGCAAGATACATTCTATGCTATTATACACTATGGGGCTAGTTGAAGATAGGCTGCAGCTGATGCATAATGCTAGCTGGTTTCCATGTTATGCTATTATACATTATAGGGCTAGTAGAAGATAGGCTGCAGCTGATGCATAATGCTAGCTGGTTTCCATGTTATGCTATTATACACTATTGGGCTAGTTGAAGATAGGCTGCAGCTGATGCATAATGCTAGCTGGTTTCCATGTTATGCTATTTTACACTATAGGGCTAGTTGAAGATAGGTTGCAGCTGATGCATAATGCTAGCTGGTTTCCATGTTATGCTATTTTACACTATAGGGCTAGTTGAAGATAGGTTGCAGCTGATGCATAATGCTAGCTGGTTTCCATGTTATGCTATTTTACACTATAGGGCTAGTTGAAGATATGATGCATAATGCTAGCTGGTTTCCATGTTATGCTATGTTGCACTATAAGGCTAGTAGAAGATATGATGCATAATGCTAGCTGGTTTCCATGTTATGCTATGTTGCACTATAGGGCTAGTAGAAGATATGATGCATAATGCTAGCTGGTTTCCCAGGGTCAAACCAAGAGCAATTATCTCAATCCGACATGGAATCAGGACCTTACGGTTTCCACTAAACATTAGCACAGATGTGTGAGTGTACACATCTCTTCTCTACTCCTGACACAAAGACACTGCGGAAACAAGACACACATGCAGTCAGTGTGGGAACAGCGGAAGGGAAGAGAGAAAGAGGGGTTCAGGAGTAGCCAGTGAGGGGTTATTGAGGGCTCTCTTCTCTCTCCAGTCTAAACACTCCTGAATTAGAGAAGGATCTGTCTCTGCATAATGAAGTATTCCTGGCTCATCCATGGATCCATTATAGGCTGTCCCTTTCATACGGACATTTTCCAGCCAACTTTACCACCACCTTTTCATGATATGTGAAAGGTATTGCCTGTAGTAAAGCCAACACTTTTATTTCCGCCAAACGACCTAGTAGCCTAGTGCCTAAACATGTCGGTAAAGTTCTGCCTACAACTGATATGACACGTAGCTATAATGCTGAGGGGACATTGCACACACTTCCCTGTTTAACTCTTAAAGGTCCTCCTGGCAGTTCTAAACGTTGCGAGGGAAGTCACTCCGTCCGTCTCTTAGCATAGCCCACCACTGAGCATGCACTGTTTTCTAAACCACAACTGGATGGATCCACAAAGAATGAATTACTCTGTGACGAAAATATTGGAATAAAGCAGGCTAATGCAATTGTATCAAATTGTTGCTGACTGAAACTCCCAAAGTCATACAACCCTTTTGATGCAATAGGACCTGCGTGTGGTCAACTAGATTATCATTTCAGCTCCATTTTGATTGGGGACTTCGCCATGGTGCTGCTTTGAGACAAGCTTGGGGACGAGTCTTGAAAAATCAAGAAATGTCAGATTTTTGTTTTCAGTGAATCTCCGTTTGGATATTGGTTAGGCTACAATTAGGCCGGGAAAATGTTAGTTCCTGATCATCTTGTCTAGTTGGCTCATTTATTCAAATATTTTGCCATGTTATGTAGTTTAGTAATTGGATTACTTTACTCACAGTCACTTAGTAGCCGAGGCCTCAGAACCTGACTCTTCTCTGATAGTCAATCAATGTCATTTTGTTTCACTTAATCTTCATCTGTGTAGGCTATTTGGTTAAATGGTTTCTGTCTGGGCAAATAAGTGGAGGTGATATAGCTCATCTATTTGCTTGATCATCTATGACCAATCAGAACCATTTAGCATGCCACAATGTAGCCTAAATCAAGTTTAGGCCTATTATTTTTTGCCAGATCGCTACTCCAAAAGCCCACGGAGGTTGTGAAATATGAAGGAGAGACATGTTTTTTAAGATTGCTATTATTTTCTATCAGTATCATGATGAAGGTAAGACCCTATGCCTGCTCCCTAATGAAGCGGATATACGTGTATTAGTGGATGCCAAGGGAAGCCAGGCTTCCCAAAACATTTACCAAGAAACAAAATAATGTATCTTTCGTCTCATAAACGTCCTTCAATTTGCAAGAGGCTAAATGTATCTCACTGGAGAAAGCATCGGAGCGAAGGAAACAGCGCCCCCTGTGTCTTAGTAGCATATGTGTCTATCTGATCCTGTGGACAAGAAGAGTATGACATTGTTGCCGCCCGTAGCATTGAATGCAAGGGAAACCAGCGAGCATTTGGCCTCCCTTGATATTTTTTTTCCTATAATAGCCAATCAGTGTTGAGCTAAACTGAGTGAGCTCAGCTGGAAATGGTCCTGGCATACCAAAACAAAGCCTGTTGTCATTGTTCCAGGTGAATGGAAAAAAAGTGGTGTCAGGCACAGGACACAGATATGAGTAAAGCCACGATATTTACTCAATATCAACAATAATCCAACAAGGATAAACATGAACAATCCAGAACACGGAACACGGAGCACGGAACACGGAGCACCTTGACAAAAACAATCACCCACAAAACAAAAGGGGAAGCCAGAGTGTTAAATAAGGAACATGATTATGGAATGGAAACCAGGTGTGTACAATGAAGACAAAACAAAACGAAAATGAAACATGGATCGGTGGTGACTAGAAAGCCGGTGACGTCGACCGCCGAACGCCGCCTGAACAATGAGAGGGACCAACTTTGGTTGTGACACCTGTTTGGATTTGGCTTCACACCAATCACATTTATCAGAAGCCAAACGTCATTGAACATTTGTTGAATTTGTTGCATCTCTTGTGTCTTTGTCCTCTGGTGGCTAGCTAGCTAAAATCAACCCTCTCCTAAATTAGCCACGAACGGAGATAAGGGTTTGTACTTGTGGTTTAACTTCATTCTCTGTACTGGCCAATGATCATAATTGTGTGTCTGATCCAACCATAAATTCAAACATTGTGCCCCTGGCCTGAGAGGATGGAAGTTCAACATGTAGCTAGTAGGTTAATGTTAACTAGCTGGCCTGGCGCATCATTGCCCATGAAAGGATAGCAAGCATTTTAGCCAGGTATGCTAGGACAACAAAAAATACAATTTAATTAAGAAACATGAAGAAGAGGATAGTTTTGGCATTTCTCTACAAGTAGGTGAGTCAACATGTTTTTATACTAACAGGTTATAGAGCAACAACGCCATTAACACATATGGCTTTTTCCCCCTGGATTCCCGAGTGATTTTACCCACACACCACTACTGTTCCCCAGTGATTTTACCCACACCCTACTACTGTTCCCCAGTGATTTTATCCACACACCACTACTGTTCCCCAGTGATTTTACCTACACCCTACTACTGTTCCCCAGTGATTTTATCCACACACCACTACTGTTCCCCAGTGATTTTACCCACACCCTACTACTGTTCCCCAGTGATTTTACCCACACCCTACTACTGTTCCCCAGTGATTTTACCCACACCCTACTACTGTTCCCCAGTGATTTTACCCACACCCTACTACTGTTCCCCAGTGATTTTACCCACACCCTACTACTGTTCCCCAGTGATTTTACCCACACCCTACTACTGTTCCCCAGTGATTTTACCCACACCCTACTACTGTTCCCCAGTGATTTTACCCACACCCTACTACTGTTCCCCAGTGATTTTACCCACACCCTACTACTGTTCCCCAGTGATTTTACCCACACCCTACTACTGTTCCCCAGTGATTTTACCCACACCCTACTACTGTTCCCCAGTGATTTTACCCACACCCTACTACTGTTCCCCAGTGATTTTACCCACACCCTACTACTGTTCCCCAGTGATTTTACCCACACCCTACTACTGTTCCCCAGTGATTTTACCCACACCCTACTACTGTTCCCCAGTGATTTTACCCACACTCTACTACTGTTCCCCAGTGATTTTACCCACACCCTACTACTGTTCCCCAGTGATTTTACCCACACCCTACTACTGTTCCCCAGTGATTTTACCCACACCCTACTACTGTTCCCCAGTGATTTTATCCACACCCTACTACTGTTCCCCAGTGATTTTACCCACACCCTACTACTGTTCCCCAGTGATTTTACCCACACACTACTACTGTTCCCCAGTGATTTTACCCACACCCTACTACTGTTCCCCAGTGATTTTACACACACCCTACTACTGTTCCCCAGTGATTTTACCCACACCCTACTACTGTTCCCCAGTGATTTTATCCACACACCACTACTGTTCCCCAGTGATTTTACCCACACCCTACTACTGTTCCCCAGTGATTTTACCCACACACCACTACTGTTCCCCAGTGATTTTACCCACACCCTACTACTGTTCCCCAGTGATTTTACCCACAACCTACTACTGTTCCCCAGTGATTTTACCCACACCCTACTACTGTTCCCCAGTGATTTTACCCACACACCACTACTGTTCCCCAGTGATTTTACCCACACGCTGCTACTGTTCCCCAGTGATTTTACCCACACACTGCTACGGTTCCCCAGTGATTTTACCCACACGCTGCTACTGTTCCCCAGTGATTTTACCCACACCCTACTACTGTTCCTCAGTGATTTTACCCACACGCTACTACTGTTCCTCAGTGATTTTACCCACACGCTACTACTGTTCCTCAGTGATTTTACCCACACACTGCTACTGTTCCCCAGTGATTTTACCCACACCCTACTACTGTTCCCCAGTGATTTTACCCACACCCTACTACTGTTCCCCAGTGATTTTACCCACACACTGCTACTGTTCCCCAGTGATTTTACCCACACACTGCTACTGTTCCCCAGGGATTTTACCCACACCCTACTACTGTTCCCCAGTGATTTTACCCACAGCCTACTACTGTTCCCCAGTGATTTTACCCACAACCTACTACTGTTCCCCAGTGATTTTACCCACACCCTACTACTGTTCCCCAGTGATTTTACCCACACCCTACTACTGTTCCCCAGTGATTTTACCCACACCCTACTACTGTTCCCCAGTGATTTTACCCACACCCTACTACTGTTCCCCAGTGATTTTACCCACACCCTACTACTGTTCCCCAGTGATTTTACCCACACCCTACTACTGTTCCCAAGTGATTTACCCATGCACTGCTACTGTTCCCCAGTGATTTACCCACACCCCGCTACTGTTCCCCAGTGATTTACCCACACACTGCAACTGTTCCCCAGTCATTTTACCCACACTCCGCTACTGTTCCCCAGTGATTTTACTTTTAAAATGACAGCGGTTGTGAGCTAAATAAAAAAACAAACATTTCCCCACAAAGAACATAGCTGATATGGCTGACTTTTGAAATGTACAGCGACAGAATTCAGAACATGGGCCGTTCTTACAGTATTCTCCCTGTACACCAAGTCAGAACCGTAGGATAAATAAAGGGGGCATATAAGCAGACAATGAAAGCTCTTACAATATATTTAATGATGACAATTCTCTATAACAGGCTATAGGCAACATGTGCACCACCAAGTCAGAACAGTAAGCTAAGTTGAGTAGGGTCGAATATTGTAAGAGCTTTTTTTATTTAATCCCAGTCTCCGCAGGGGGCCTTTTGCCTTTTGGTAGGCCATCATTGTAAATAAGAATTTGTTCTTAACTGACTTGCCTAGCTAAATAAAGGTGAGAGGAGAATCCTCTCTTTCCAAGTAAATTAAATTAAATATTATTAGACTATAGTTTACTACAATGTCTGTAAAGAAATAGCCTATTGATAATGGAAAGAAGTGGAGGGCACTCAACCAATGTGAGTCAAGGTGCAATCAAACAAATGTATTATCATTGAAAAGGAAAATGCACAACGCACGCATAGGTTACCATGAAGAGTGAGCGTTTTCATTTTCCAGCTACCTTTTGTCTTTTCACTGTCTTTCCAGCTGTCTCTCTTTTTTTCTTTGTCGCTCTGTCTGTCTGTCTGTCTGTCTGTCTGTCTGTCTGTCTGTCTGTCTGTCTGTCTGTCTGTCTGTGTCTCTCTCTCTCTCTCTCTCTATTTCTCTCTTCTCTTCTCCTCTTCAGTCCACATTTCTATTGGCAGAGCTGTGCATACCTAAACGGGAAGGGGAGGGGAAAGGTCCCTAATGACACATCCCAATGGGAACTAAATGAGAATGTCAGAGGCTCACTAGAAAGCTCGTGAAATCCGACATCGCCTCATTTTCCAAGTTCTCCCTCAACTAAAAATGCCTCTGTCTCTTTTCATTCCTGCTCTCTAACATGGAAAACCTGTCAGACTTGGAGCCATGGGTCTCCTGTGTTGTTGAACACTAACACAGTTAACAGCTAGCTTGCTAGTTAGCCCCCCGTTGACTTCCATAGGGTTGTTATTGAGAGGCCATTGGGGACTAATATGGCCGCTCAGTTGCTCGTATAATTGCGCTTCCGTAAACAACCCGGACCATCAGTCACAGGAAAACAAAAATAACCCCTTTCTACTGGGGGGGTTAAATATCCCAAACAAAATACTACAACTAGTAGTTTGGATGATGGCTGAGACTCCCAGTGACCTGGTGATCTCCTCAGTCCCAAAACACTGATTGGGATTGACATAGAATTATGCAGAACTGTTTTTTATTGAATTTTTTTGAACCTTTATTTAACCAGGTAGGCCAGTTGATAACAAGTTCTCATTTACAACTGCGACCTGGCCAAGATAAAGCAAAGCAGCGCGACACATACAACAACACACAGTTACACATGGAATAAACAAACATACAGTCAATAATACAATAGAAAAAGTCAATATACAGTGTGTGCAAATGAGGTAGGATAACGGAGGTAAGGCAATAAATAGGCCATAGTGGCGAAATAATTACAATATAGCAATTAAACACTGGAGTGATAGATGTGCAGAAGATGAGTGTACAAGTAGAGCTACTGGGGTGCAAAGGAGCAAAATAAATAAAATAGATAACAGTATGGGGATGAGGTAGTTGGATGGGCTAATTACAGATGGGCTATGTACAGGTGCAGTGATCTTTGAGCTGCTCTGACAGCTGGTGCTTAAAGCTAGTGAGCGAGATATACCTCTCCAGCTTCAGTAATTTTTGCAGTTCGTTCCAGTCATTGGCAGCAGAGAACTGGAAGGAAAGGCGGCCGAAGGAGAAATTGGCTTTGGGGGTGACCACTGAAATATACCTGCTGGAGCACGTGCTACGGGTGGGTGCTGCTATGGTGACCAGTGAGCTGAGATAAGGCAGGGCTTTACCGAGCAAAGACTTATAGATGACCTGGAGCCAGTGGGTTTGGCAACGAATATGAAGCAAGGGCCAGCCAACGAGAGCATACAGGTCGCAATGGTGGGTAGTATATGGCACTTTGGTGACAAAGCGGATGGCACTGTGATAGACTGCATCCAATTTGCGGAGTAGAGTGTTGGAGGCTATTTTGTAAATGACATCGTCGAAGTCAAGGATCGGTAGGATAGTCAGTTTTACGAGGGTATGTTTGGCAGCATGAGTGAAGGATGCATTGTTGCGAAATAGGAAGCTGATTCTAGATTTCATTGGAGATGCTTAATGTGAGTCTGGAAGGAGAGTTTACAGTCTAACCAGACACCTAGGTATTTGTAGTTGTCCACATATTCTAAGTCAGAACCGTCCAGAGTAGTGATGCTGGGCGGGCGGGCAGGTGTGGGCAGCGATCGGTTGAAGAGCATGCATTTAGATGTGTAGAACTGTACTGACTACTGAGCGGTTCACTGAAGTGACCTGGATGCCAGTCTGTTTGGATGAGCTAATGTTGTTAGCAGATGGTAAAACAAATAAGCTAAATCATTTTTTTTGTCAATATACACTTTTACAGTTTATATTTGTTGTTATTTACATTTTAAACTAACAACAATAAGGCCTCAACTGCATTGTTTGATTGCAATTCCTCTCCAAGTAATCTGAACATGAAAGAGAGAAACGGCCTGATACAAACCTAAGGTTAGGGTTACTTATTATCTTCCCAGAAAATATTTTAAAAATAGTATCGTCTCGGCCTCCCGGGTGGCGCAGTGGTTAAGGGCGCTGTACTGCAGCGCCAGCTGTGCCATCAGAGTCCTGGGTTCGCGCCCAGGCTCTGTCGTAACCGGCCGCGACCGGGAGGTCCGTGGGGAGACGCACAATTGGCCTAGCGTCGCCCGGGTTAGGGAGGGCTTGGTCGGTAGGGGTGTCCTTGTCTCATCGCGCACCAGCGACTCCTGTGGCGGGCTGGGCGCAGTGTACGCTAGCCAAGGTGGCCAGGTGCACGGTGTTTCCTCCGGCGCATTGGTGCAGCTGGCTTCCGGGTTGGATGTGCGCTGTGTTAAAAAAGCAGCGGCTTGGTTGGTTGTGTATCGGAGGACGCATGACTTTCAACCTTCGTCTCTCCCGAGCCCGTACGGGAGTTGTAGCGATGAGACAAGATAGTAGCTACTACAACAATTGGATACCATGAAATTGGGGAGAAAAAGGGGTAAAATTCAACAAAAAAAATAATAATAATAATAGTATCGTCTCTGGTTCTATTTGTGATCTAATAGACAATGGGAAAAGGGAGGGACCGTCTGAAAAATGAGGAGTCAAACCAGGGTTGGGAAGATCATTTTTGCCCTGTGTGTGTGTGTGTGTGTGTGTGTGTGTGTGTGTGTGTGTGTGTGTGTGTGTGAGTGCGTGTACGTGTGCTCGATCACGTGTGGATATACTCATGAAAATGATCATCATATCATGAAAATCATTGTATACGGTATATGATTTTGGGGTGCACTGCAGAATGTGTGTTTACGTGAGACCATTTAAAGTGTGGTGTGTGATTATGGTACAGTGTTTCAGTCCCTGCGGACCGTTGTAGACCATGTTGAGTACTGCGCAGTCAGGCTGTCCAACCACATACATTCAACTCACCTCCCTGGCTTTCACGTTTCACTGCCGGGCAATTTAGTATCCTAGATGACAGCAGCTGTTTTGTATCTGCCAGTATGCTATGCAACACTATGCTGATGGAGACATGATACCCCATTGAATAAAGTCTGCTTCGAGTTGAGTCCAGTCGGCACTCCTCGGCTAGCGAGAGGAAACAGAAACAGGACCCAGCTGGTAGTGCTGAGATGGAGATGTGGTTTGGGGGCTACATTACACATCCTGACACACAGAGAGAGAGACTTGACGTTGACGAACCCAAGGAAAACATTACAGTTCATTGTTGGGCTCACGTTTCCCCCGGCTCAGTCCGGCCCAACCCAGCATGGACCAATTGAATGGCTTCCAGAACCTGCTGGATGATGACACATTATATATCTCCTACTGCCACTCTGTGGACTTCATGAACAGTGATGGTCGTGTCGCCTCCCCACATGAAAAAACACTATTGTATACATTGGTATAAATACTATAGTATTCACTGTGGTGTTCGTTGCAGACTTTACTGTAATATTCACTGTTGTTGTTTTTTCAGACTTTAGTCCTGTAGAATTTAATCTAGTATCCCGTAGTTAGTTTACAGTTAACTATAGTATAAATACTGTAGTAAAAGACATGTAGTATATACTATAGTCATTCATGTAGTGTTTTTGCAGATTGTAATATTCTGTAGTATTTACTTTAGTGTTTTTGCAGATTGTAATATTCTGTAGTATTTACTTTAGTGTTTTTGCAGATTGTAATATTCTGTAGTATTTACTTTAGTGTTTTTGCAGATTGTAATATTCTGTAGTATTTACTTTAGTGTTTTTGCAGATTGTAATATTCTGTAGTATTTACTTTAGTGTTTTTGCAGATTGTAATATTCTGTAGTATTTACTTTAGTGTTTTTGCAGATTGTAATATTCTGTAGTATTTACTTTAGTGTTTTTGCAGATTGTAATATTCTGTAGTATTTACTTTAGTGTTTTTGCAGATTGTAATATTCTGTAGTATTTACTTTAGTGTTTTTGCAGACATTGCTGTATTATTTACTATAGTGTTTTGTTTTTATTATCTTTGAAACCTACTGGATAAACACTCAAAGAGCACATTTTCCATAACCTCTAGGCAGGACTGGGGTCTGAATGGATACTTTAGAGGAGCTTCTGAACTTTTTGATAACCTGTTTGGAACACATGGTCTATACTTGGCATATACGTTTTTCACTTATGGGTGGCATAAATTGGGCTATGGGGGAGAGGGGAATGGACAGGGTATATGCAAATGAAATACTGTAGTATTTTCTATAGTTAAATGATACATTTTTGCAGACTGTGGTGTTTTTATGAAGATTACTATAGCATTTAGTGCAGGGTTTTGTTGTGTTGGGGGGGTAATACTGTAGTATTTTCTATAGTTAAATGATACATTTTTGCAGACTGTGGTGTTTTTATGAAGATTACTATAGCATTTAGTGCAGGGTTTTGTTGTGTTGGGGGGGTAATACTGTAGTATTTTCTATAGTTAAATGATACATTTTTGCAGACTGTGGTGTTTTTATGAAGATTACTATAGCATTTAGTGCAGGGTTTTGTTGTGTTGGGGGGGTAATACTGTAGTATCTATTATAGTATTCTACTTTTACATTTCAGCAGAGGCTCTTATCCAGAGCGACTTAGTGCATACATGTTATACTTTTCATACTGGTCCCCCATGGGAATTGAACCCACAACCCTGGTGTTGCAAGCACCGTGCTATACCTACTGAGCCACATGGGCTACTACAACATTCTATAGTAAGTACTACACATGATCGAGGGATACTACAGTGTGTAGTACAGTATTCTACAGTATGCTACAGTTTACTATAGAATTCTATGGTAAGTACTGTAGTATTCTATAGTAAACGTAATTGTTTTCATGTGGGGCCATAGAGATTATTATAGATCTCTATGGGTGACAGTCTGAGGAGATAGGACCATATTCAACTCAATCACAACAGCGCACGCTAAGTAGAGGTTATGTCATGTATTTCCTTCTCATTATCAAATGGGCTATAAATGATGTCTTACGTGACTAAAGTTATGACTGAATGTATTGTGAGCATGAAGCTTGTTTGTGTGAAGACTCTATTTGGGTTGCTTGTCCTTAACTGATCTTCTTAATTGACCTTCTTAACTTATCTCATCTACACATCTTAACAGTACCTCAGTAACTCATTTAAATGTTGACACCTGGTTGCTAGCCAGGATGATGTGACATATTACAGACGTGCGAGAGGAGAGAGAGGAGACTAAATGATTTATGGATAACACACATACGCCATCAGTTGAACGAGTTCCAAGAGTGTTAACTCGCTTCAAATCAAGGACACATGTTGTAGTAACTCTTCATAGAAGAACCCTCTTTTTTTCATAGTAACTCTGGTTGAAGAACTATCTTTATTTGTTTTGCTCCCATCTTTCTTATTGATTCTCCCAAGTCTGAAATGTTCTGCTGCATAAACTTTGAATTAGCTCTCGCATTGTTGTTTCCCTACATTTACATTTGACTAAACATGCTCAAAACATCCCAAAAACCTTCCTCACAAGTATAGTACAATAGTGTTTATGGGGTTCTACAGAGAATCCAAATGTTGAAGAAACCACTCATGTTCTGCCATTTCTATCGAATGCCAGGAGAGTTAATGGTTTTTTGAGGGTTGGTCGGTATGTTGAGTAATAAACCAGAGTTTGAGTTTCATGGTACATCATCATCAGCATTCTTTTTGACGTGTCATATTTCTTGAAGAGCCATCCAAACCTCAGCTAATGACCCTGGCGTGCTAGAGAAAGCTCCTGAGCCCCGCTCGCTGCAGCCTGCCAGTCTCACACTCAAGTACAGCTAAAGTACTTGAAATATTGTTAAATACTATTTGAACCCAGGTCTGCCCGTGCTCGCACACTCTCACTCTATTGGGAACCTGACAAGAATATCACGACGACACCAGACCACCAATAGGAAGGAATGGAGTCAACGTTGTAACGCTGTCATCATCGCTTGGTCGCGTTTGAAAAAGGATCGGGATGCGAGGAACTAATTTGCCTTCGCTCAAATCCCCCCTTTTTATATGGATTTTGGAATTGAAAGGAACCTGCTTTAAAGAAAGTACTTGAAAGGGATAAAAGGAAGTGAGAGCGTCTCAGAATTCACTTCAAATCCTTTCCAGTCACGCTAACGTTTTAGCTAGCCTCCATTTGCGTGACTGGGGTTGTGCTCGGCCAAACATATTGCCCATCCATCCGGAACTACAGCATATAAAGCACTTCTACTTCCTGAACAAAAGAGACTGGGGCGAAAGGGGTTTCAGGCTGGAGCATGTCTTGGTATTCTGCTAGTTCAGCCCTTCACCTTATCGGTCTTCTTGGCTGCATGTTCAACAAATTAGCTCAGGATACAGGAGAAGACAAACACTGAGTCTGAGCACCAAATGGCAGCCTATTCCCTTTATAGTGCACTTATTTTGACCAGGGCGCCATGGGTCTCTGGTCAAAAGTAGTGCACTATATATATAGGGAATAGGGTGCCATTTGGGATGCATTCTAGGTCTGAGTCTGGCTTTCATTCACATTCTTGCTGATTTCTAGTTTATTTTCAACTAAAAGGGGTAAAGAGAGATGGAATGCCATGGGGCTTTAGAAAGAGAAAATACCAGAAATTACACTCAAGCAACACAATCCTCAAGAGTTGAGATCCACAGGGGATCAGGCCTGCACAGCTGTGTGGTGTGGTGTTTTATTGTGTCGTCCTCATTTATTTTGATTACCACCATGTGTCATTGAAACGGCGTCCATTGGGGCTCCCTGTGTCAGAAGTCTTTGACTGACACCCACACAGGTCCCGTAGGGGATGAGTGTGAAATCTGGCAACTGGGAGGAATGAGCGACTCATCAGCCGTCAATCTTGGGGATTGAGTGAGACTTAATGAGATGTGTCCACAGGAAGGGGCCTGAGGTGAACACGGTTGCAGCGTGCCCTGTGGAGGCCTGTCTGCCTGTCTCTATGATGTGTTACACAGTCCAGTGGAGCCGAGAGGGTTGTAATGTATCACACACAAAACCCCAACAGGGCCCTGGTCTGCTTCTCATTAAGATGGAGGTCTACCAGAGCTGGGCTGACTACATCCAAACTATATCCAGACTTTCATAAGTTCTCCCATGTCACCCCGCTCATCTGTACACTCCATTGGCTTCCAGTCGAAGGTGGCATCCACTACAAGGCTTGCCTACAGAGCAGCAAGGGAACTTCCCCTCCCTACCTTCAGGCTATGCTCAAACCCTACACCCCAACCCTGAAGCAACACTGAACCATGCGTGAGAACACCAGCTGTTCTGGACGACTGTGTGAACATGCTCTCCGTAGCCAATGTGAGTAAGACCTTTAATCAAGTAGTAAATCAGGTGTTAATTGAGGTGAAAAGGAGACTGGAGTAGGACTGTTTCTCTCTCTTTCTGTCCAGGGTGTAATCTCCTTGTTATCTCTGTAATTGAGCCAGTAGGGGCCATTTTCTCTGGACAATTAGGGTTAGGCCTAATTGTGATGACTCACTGCTTGCAGATTCTTTCCTGCTATCCCCACAAAGCCACTCTACCAATATCAGTAGCGGAAGACAAGACGCTTACCGCACCCACCCACTTTCTCTGAACTCATTTCTTAAAGTAACTGTCCAGTGAAAATCTCACTATTAAAAGTTGATATTCTGTTAACTCATACCCAAATAATGTTGCTGACTCATCCTTTACTCATATTTGTGGCTAAGGCATAAGTTGGAGAAAAAATTAAATAAAAAAAACCCAAAGTTGTATCTCAAACAGACCGTTTAAAAATACTTGTAATTCCCTCATAGTGGACGATGTCATCCTCCTGAGGAGAAGGAGCTGGCCAATCAGCAGTCTACTCGCATTCATGTTCTTTTTATGGCCGATATACGCCTACACCATTATTTTGTTGGGGTACCCCCACACCATTCCAACACAGAAAATAGGTTTTTTAACATACTTAATTAAACAAAATTGGAAGGGAAACTATTTAACTTATATTGTAATCTATTGTAGGTCATATTTTATAGAAATCTGGAAACACTAGACAGTTACTTTAACTCATCCTGCGAAAAGCCACTGTGCTTTCTCCCCGGCCACTTAAAATGAAATTGAACCTCATAAACTGAGGCTCATGTGGAACTCCAAACTTCTGCAAGTGGGGTTTATGTAACCTAACTACAAACTAAACAACCTAATGAGTCTCAGGTCCTGTTTATGTAACCTAACTACAAACTAAACTACATAATGACAGTCTCAGGTCCTGTTCATGTAACCTAACTCCAAACTAAACAACCTAATGACAGTCTCAGGTCCTGTTCATGTAACCTAACTCCAAACTAAACAACCTAATGAGTCTCAGGTCCTGTTCATGTAACCTAACTCCAAACTAAACTACAAAATGACAGTCTCAGGTCCTGTTCATGTAACCTAACTCCAAACTAAACTACATAATGACAGTCTCAGGTCCTGTTCATGTAATCTAACTCCAAACTAAACTACATAATGACAGTATCAGGTCCTGTTCATGTAACCTAACTCCAAACTAAACAACCTAATGACAGTCTCAGGTCCTGTTCATGTAACCTAACTCCAAACTAAACAACCTAATGACAGTCTCAGGTCCTGTTCATGTAACCTAACTCCAAACTAAACAACCTAATGACAGTCTCAGGTCCTGTTCATGTAACCTAACTCCAAACTAAACAACCTAATGACAGTCTCAGGTCCTGTTCATGTAACCTAACTCCAAACTAAACTACATAATGACAGTATCAGGTCCTGTTCATGTAACCAAACTCCAAACTAAACTACATAATGACAGTCTCAGGTCCTGTTCATGTAACCTAACTCCAAACTAAACAACCTAATGACAGTCTCAGGTCCTGTTCATGTAACCTAACTCCAAACTAAACTACATAATGAGTCTCAGGTCCTGTTCATGTAACCTAACTCCAAACTAAACTACATAATGACAGTATCAGGTCCTGTTCATGTAACCTAACTACAAACTAACTAACTAAACTAGTGAAAGATCCAATACGTAAAGAGTAAACATCACACACCATGATGTGGGCTTCCATTGGAACCTGGAAGGGGGGAGAGGGAGAGAGAGAGAGAGATATATGGAAAAACACTCAGATGGTAACAGTTAAGGAAGGAATGCACTCTTATCATTAGTGACCTGGTCTGGGGTCTGTTGTTAGGCCCTATCAGTGCGGAAGGATTTAAATGTGTGTGCGTGGAGGGGCAGGGCGGGAATAAGGGGGGGTGACAAGCCGATAGCCTGAAGGAATGATAACCTGGTGAGTGGTGAAGAGGGAGACTGGATTCTGATAGTCCAATTTATAAAGGCTTTTTAATTTCTTTACCAAACATGGGGAGTGCCTTATTTTGTTTGTATATAGGATACTGGGTAGTATTTATTTAGTATTTAGTATTTTATTAGGATCCCCAATTATCTGCTGCCAAGTCAGTGGCCTCTCTCCCTGGGGCCCAAACAGGAAACAAAACACAACATAGGACTGTTGGACAATCAGAAATATTATGTATCTCTAAAGACATGGGCACCTGGTGGTTGTAGGCTGTGTAGCTATAGAGCTGGTGGTTGTAACCTATACGGCTGTGTAGCTATAGAGCTGGTGGTTGGAGCCAATAAGGCAGAGTAGCTATAGAGCTGGTGGTCGGAGCCAATGAGGCTGTGTACCTATAGAGCTGGTGGCTGTAACCTATAAGGCAGAGTAGCTATAGAGCTGGTGGTCGGAGCCAATGAGGCTGTGTACCTATAGAGCTGGTGGCTGTAACCTATAAGTCTGTGTAGCTATAGAGCTGGTGGCTGTAACCTATAAGGCTGTGTAACAATAGAGCGGGTGGTTGGAGCCAATAAGGCAGAATAGCTATAGAGCTGGTGGCTGTAACCTGTAAGTCAGAGTAGCTATAGAGCTGGTGGCTATAACCTATAAGGCTGTGTAGCTTTAGAGATGATGACTGTAACCTATAAGGCTGTGTCGCTATAGAGTTGGTGGCTGTAGCCAATAAGTCAGAGTAGCTATAGAGCTGGTGGCTATAACCTATAAGGCTGTGTAGCTTTAGAGATGATGACTGTAACCTATAAGGCTGTGTAGCTATAGAGCTGGTGGCTACAACCTATAAGCCTGTGTAGCTATAGAGCTGGTGGCTGTAACCTATAAGGCTGTGTAGCTATAGAGCTGGTGGTTGGAGCCTATAAGTCTGTGTAGCTATGGAGCTGGTGATTGGAGCCAATAAGTCAGAGTAGCTATAGAGCTGGTGGTTGTAACCTATAAGGCTGTGTAGCTATAGAGCTGGTGGTTGGAGCCTATAAGTCTGTGTAGCTATGGAGCTGGTGATTGGAGCCAATAAGTCAGAGTAGCTATAGAGCTGGTGGTTGTAACCTATAAGGCTGTGTAGCTATAGAGCTGGTGGTTGTAACCTATAAGGCTGTGTAGCTATAGAGCTGGTGGCTGTAGCCTATAAGGCTGTGTAGCTATAGAGCTGGTGGTTGTAACCTATAAGGCTGTGTAGCTATAGAGCTGGTGGCTGTAACCTATAAGGCTGTGTAGCTATAGAGCTGGTGGCTGTAGCCTATAAGGCTGTGTAGCTATGAAGCTGGTGGCTGTAGCCTATAAGGCTATTTTCTATACATGTAGAGCTGAAGTAGTGAAATAAATGGGCCTGACTTTTTATAGTTTTATAGGCCTGATTAAATGCCATGAGAGTTAAGGACGAAATGCCATTAGAGTTAAGGATTAAATGCAATGAGAGTTAAGGATTTTTGAGTGAGCAGTTACCGTGCGTTCTCGTCTTGACAACCATCTCCCTCTACGTAGACATTAAATATCAGGGCATAAAAAGCTTAAACGCACTTCTACTAATGAGTGAGTCAAAATGTCTGGCAGTCCAGAGGAATCTCTACCTCTGCCAGTCCAGAGAAATCATAGAAACCTCACTATGACCTCACTTCCTGGATCTCATCATCGTCATGGCGACCTCCGTGTAGGGGAGAGACTGTGGTCAACCTAGAATAATCACCTCCTTCACCTCATAACTGCCCACAACGCCAGGGCTCCCAAGGCCATGGCTACATCCAAATCCCAGCTCAGAGGGAAGAGAGAAGCATGTTCAGCTGAAAGGGATCGGCATCATCCTAGTGTGTGTGTGGGCCAAAGGGCTGGATAATTTAGTTTACTAGTACATGACTTCACAGTGTTGATGTATAAAAGAAATACGAGAGAAAGAGAGAAAGAGAAAGTGGATATGGGAGGGAGAGAGAAAGAGAAAGTGGGTATGGGAGGGAGAGAGAAAGAGAAAGTGGGTATGGGAGGGAGAGAGAGGGAGAGAAAGAGAAAGTGGGTATGGGAGGGAGAGAGAGAAAGAGAAAGTGGGTATGGGAGGGAGAGAGAGAAAGAGAAAGTGGGTATGGGAGGGAGAGAGAGGGAGAGAAAGAGAAAATGGGTATGGGAGGGAGAGAGAGAAAGAGAAAGTGGGTATGGGAGGGAGAGAGAGAAAGAGAAAGTGGGTATGGGAGGGAGAGAGAGGGGGAGAAAGAGAAAGTGGGTATGGGAGGGAGAGAGAGGGAGAGAAAGTGGGTATGGGAGGGAGAGAGAGGGAGAGAAAGAGAAAATGGGTATGGGAGGGAGAGAGAAAGAGAAAGTGGGTATGGGAGGGAGAGAGAGAAAGAGAAAGTGGGTATGGGAGGGAGAGAGAGGGAGGGAGAGAAAGAGAAAGTGGGTATGGGAGGGAGAGAGAGGGAGAGAAAGAGAAAGTGGGTATGGGAGGGAAAGAGAGGGAGAGAGAGAGAAAAATAGAAGGTGGGTATGGGAGGGAAAGAGAGGGAGAGAAAGAGAAAGTGGGTATGGGAGGGAAAGAGAGGGAGAGAGAGAAAAATAGAAGGTGGGTATGGGAGGGAAAGAGAGGGAGAGAAAGAGAAAGTGGGTATGGGAGGGAAAGAGAGGGAGAGAAAGAGAAAATGGGTATGGGAGGGAGAGAGAGGGAGAGAAAGAGAAAAGGAGACTGCATTTCCTCAGCCCAACACTCACCAGCCCTGCCTGTCTGTTAGATCACTCATCCGCCCCACATGAGACAGACACCATCATCCCACGGAGGCCCTATGATGTTCAAGGCCTCTGTCTGCTTTCAGTCACAGGACAGGCAATCACAGGGTATTAGTCTGTAATGACCCCCTGATAGGGACACACTCCCACACCACAGCAGCACAGGAAGTGATTTGGTGGTGATGACGCAGACAGACACACAAACACTAGAGAGACACACATGGGGACACACACAAGCATGCACGTAAACATGGACACACATACACACACATGAGCCATTTCACTGCACCTTTCTTGTGTGTGTGTGGGGGGGGGGGGGGGGGGGGGTGATGTCTTAATTTCCCCAAGGTCTCGGAATAAGTTTGAAACGCCTAGTGTAAGTGAGGACTGGGAGACTGTATATTCTTCAGGTTAGGTTCTACTCTATGTGTTCTGTCCCGTGTGCTGGTAAGGACACAGATGACAGACAGGTTCCAGTTGAGGTGGTTTAATAATGCTGAATAAACAGGCCCGGAACAGCACCGCACAGTGTATGTAGTATAGATGGGATAAGGCACTGAATTGTCTGGCAACTTGCTTCAACCAAAGTGTGTGTGTGTGTGTGTGTGTGTGTGTAAAGGGCTATAACATAATGGGCTATAACATAATGCTATACAGGACCATACAGTACAATACAACATGACTGTACTCATTTGAGATCAAAGGGGTGTCCCCGCACGTGTACTACAAAGCATAGCACCATCATCTTCAGTACTGGGCTACAACTGCACAATGAACTGGACTACCTCTAAGCAGGGAAATACAATGTAATACCCATGTAAATCAAATCAAAGTGTATTTGGCACGTGCACTGAATACAACACCTTACAGTGAAATGCTAACTTACAGGCCCTAACCAACAGTGCGATTTTTAATTTTAAAAATGTAATTAGGTGAACAATTAGATAAGTAAAGAAATAAAAACAACAGTAAAAAGACATTGAAAAATAACAGTAGCGAGGCTATATACAGTAGAGGCTATATACAGTAGTGAGGCTATATACAGTAGAGAGGTTATATACAGTAGTGAGGCTATATACAGTAGAGAGGTTATATACAGTAGTGAGGCTATATACAGCAGTGAGACTATATACAGTAGAGAGGTTATATACAGTAGTGAGGCTATATACAGTAGAGAGGCAATAACAGTAGCGAGGCTATATAGAGTAGAGAGGCAATAACAGTAGTGAGGCTATATAGAGTAGAGAGGCAATAACAGTAGCGAGGCTATATACAGTAGAGAGGCAATAACAGTAGTGAGGCTATATAGAGTAGAGAGGCAATAACAGTAGTGAGGCTATATACAGTAGAGAGGCAATAACAGTAGTGAGGCTATATACAGTAGAGAGGCAATAACAGTAGTGAGGCTATATACAGTAGAGAGGCTATAACAGTAGTGAGGCTATATACAGTAGAGAGGCAATAACAGTAGTGAGGCTATATACAGTAGAGAGGCAATAACAGTAGTGAGGCTATTTACAGTAGAGAGGCTATAACAGTAGTGAGGCTATATACAGTAGAGAGGCAATAACAGTAGTGAGGCTATATACAGTAGAGAGGCAATAACAGTAGTGAGGCTATATACAGTAGAGAGGCTATAACAGTAGTGAGGCTATATACAGTAGAGAGGCAATAACAGTAGTGAGGCTATATACAGTAGAGAGGCTATAACAGTAGTGAGGCTATATACAGTAGAGAGGCTATATACAGTAGTGAGGCTATATACAGTAGAGAGGCAATAACAGTAGCGAGGCTATATACAGTAGTGAGGCTATAACAGTAGTGAGGCTATATACAGTAGAGAGGCAATAACAGTAGTGAGGCTATATACAGTAGAGAGGCAATAACAGTAGTGAGGCTATATACAGTAGAGAGGCAATAACAGTAGTGAGGCTATATACAGTAGAGAGGCTATAACAGTAGTGAGGCTATATACAGTAGAGAGGCTATATACAGTGGTGAGGCTATATACAGTAGAGAGGCAATAACAGTAGCGAGGCTATATACAGTAGTGAGGCTATAACAGTAGTGAGGCTATATACAGTAGAGAGGCAATAACAGTAGTGAGGCTATATACAGTAGAGAGGCAATAACAGTAGTGAGGCTATATACAGTAGAGAGGCAATAACAGTAGTGAGGCTATATACAGTAGAGAGGCAATAACAGTAGTGAGGCTATATACAGTAGAGAGGCAATAACAGTAGTGAGGCTATATACAGTAGAGAGGCAATAACAGTAGTGAGGCTATATACAGTAGCGAGGCTATAACAGTAGTGAGGCTATATACAGTAGAGAGGCAATAACAGTAGCGAGGCTATATACAGTAGAGAGGCAATAACAGTAGAGAGACTATATACAGTAGAGGCAATAACAGTAGTGAGGCTATATACAGTAGAGAGGCAATAACAGTAGTTAGGCAATAACAGTAGTGAGGCTATATACAGTAGAGAGGCAATAACAGTAGTGAGGCTATATACAGTAGAGAGACTATATACAGTAGAGAGGCTATAACAGTAGAGAGGCTATATACAGTAGAGAGGCAATAACAGTAGTGAGGCTATATACAGTAGAGAGGCAATAACAGTAGAGAGGCTATATACAGTAGAGAGGCAATAACAGTAGTTAGGCAATAACAGTAGTGAGGCTATATACAGTAGAGAGGCAATAACAGTAGTGAGGCTATATACAGTAGAGAGGCAATAACAGTAGTGAGGCTATATACAGTAGAGAGGCTATAACAGTAGTGAGGCTATATACAGTAGAGAGGCAATAACAGTAGTGAGGCTATATACAGTAGAGAGGCAATAACAGTAGTGAGGCTATATACAGTAGAGAGGCTATAACAGTAGTGAGGCTATATACAGTAGAGAGGCTATATACAGTAGTGAGGCTATATACAGTAGAGAGGCAATAACAGTAGCGAGGCTATATACAGTAGTGAGGCTATAACAGTAGTGAGGCTATATACAGTAGAGAGGCAATAACAGTAGTGAGGCTATATACAGTAGAGAGGCAATAACAGTAGTGAGGCTATATACAGTAGAGAGGCAATAACAGTAGTGAGGCTATATACAGTAGAGAGGCAATAACAGTAGTGAGGCTATATACAGTAGAGAGGCAATAACAGTAGTGAGGCTATATACAGTAGAGAGGCAATAACAGTAGTGAGGCTATATACAGTAGAGAGGCAATAACAGTAGTGAGGCTATATACAGTAGAGAGGCAATAACAGTAGTGAGGCTATATACAGTAGCGAGGCTATAACAGTAGTGAGGCTATATACAGTAGAGAGGCAATAACAGTAGCGAGGCTATATACAGTAGAGAGGCAATAACAGTAGAGAGACTATATACAGTAGAGGCAATAACAGTAGTGAGGCTATATACAGTAGAGAGGCAATAACAGTAGTTAGGCAATAACAGTAGTGAGGCTATATACAGTAGAGAGGCAATAACAGTAGTGAGGCTATATACAGTAGAGAGACTATATACAGTAGAGAGGCTATAACAGTAGAGAGGCTATATACAGTAGAGAGGCAATAACAGTAGTGAGGCTATATACAGTAGAGAGGCAATAACAGTAGTGAGGCTATATAGAGTAGAGAGGCAATAACAGTAGTGAGGCTATATACAGTAGAGAGGCAATAACAGCAGTGAGGCTATATACAGTAGAGAGGCAATAACAGTAGTAAGGCTATATACAGTAGAGAGGCAATAACAGTAGTGAGGCTATATACAGTAGAGAGGCAATAACAGTAGTGAGGCTATATACAGTAGAGAGGCAATAACAGTAGTGAGGCTGTATACAGAAGAGAGGCAATAACAGTAGTGAGGCTATATACAGTAGAGAGGCAATAACAGTAGTGAGGCTATATACAGTAGAGAGGCAATAACAGTAGAGAGGCTATATACAGTAGAGAGGCAATAACAGTAGTGAGGCTATATACAGTAGAGAGGCAATAACAGTAGTGAGGCTATATACAGTAGAGAGGCAATAACAGTAGTGAGGCTATATACAGTAGAGAGGCAATAACAGTAGTGAGGCTATATACAGTAGAGAGGCTATATACAGTAGTGAGGCTATATACAGTAGAGAGGCTATAACAGTATAGAGGCTATATACAGTAGAGAGGCTATATACAGTAGAGAGGCTATATACAGTAGTGAGGCTATATACAGTAGAGAGGCTATAACAGTAGTGAGGCTATATACAGTAGTGAGGCTATATACAGTAGAGAGGCTATAACAGTAGTGAGGCTATATACAGTAGAGAGGCAATAACAGTAGTGAGGCTGTATACAGTAGAGAGGCAATAACAGTAGTGAGGCTATATACAGTAGAGAGGCAATAACAGTAGTGAGGCTATATACAGTAGAGAGGCAATAACAGTAGAGAGGCTATATACAGTAGAGAGGCAATAACAGTAGTGAGGCTATATACAGTAGAGAGGCAATAACAGTAGTGAGGCTATATACAGTAGAGAGGCAATAACAGTAGTGAGGCTATATACAGTAGAGAGGCAATAACAGTAGTGAGGCTATATACAGTAGAGAGGCTATATACAGTAGTGAGGCTATATACAGTAGAGAGGCTATAACAGTAGAGAGGCTATATACAGTAGAGAGGCTATATACAGTAGAGAGGCTATATACAGTAGTGAGGCTATATACAGTAGAGAGGCTATAACAGTAGTGAGGCTACATACAGTAGTGAGGCTATATACAGTAGAGAGGCTATAACAGTAGTGAGGCTATATACAGTAGAGAGGCAATAACAGTAGTTAGGCTATAACAGTAGTGAGGCTATATACAGTAGAGAGGCAATAACAGTAGTGAGGCTATATACAGTAGAGAGGCAATAACAGTAGTGAGGCTATATACAGTAGAGAGGCAATAACAGTAGTGAGGCTATATACAGTAGAGGCAATAACAGTAGTGAGGCTATATACAGTAGAGAGGCAATAACAGTAGAGAGGCTATATACAGTAGAGAGGCAATAACAGTAGTGAGGCTATATACAGTAGAGGCAATAACAGTAGTGAGGCTATATACAGTAGAGAGGCAATAACAGTAGTGAGGCTATATACAGTAGAGGCAATAACAGTAGTGAGGCTATATACAGTAGTGAGGCTATAACAGTAGTGAGGCTATAACAGTAGCGAGGCGATATACAGTAGAGGCTATATACATTAGCGAGGATATATATAGTAGTGAGGCTATATACAGTAGTGAGGCTATATACAGTAGCAAGGCTATAACAGTAGTAAGGCTATAACAGTAGCGAGACTATATGCAGTAGCAAGGCTATAACAGTAGTAAGGCTATAACAGTAGCGAGGCTATATACAGTAGAGAGGCTATATACAGTAGCGAGGATATATATAGTAGTGAGGCTATAACAGTAGTGAGGCTATATACAGTAGAGAGGCAATAACAGTAGTGAGGCTATATACAGTAGAGAGGCAATAACAGTAGTGAGGCTATATACAGTAGAGAGGCAATAACAGTAGTGAGGCTATATACAGTAGAGAAGCAATAACAGTAGTGAGGCTATATACAGTAGAGAGGCAATAACAGTAGTGAGGCTATATACAGTAGAGAGGCTCTATACAGTAACGAGGATATATATAGTAGTGAGGCTATATACAGCAGTGAGGCTATAACAGTAGTGAGGCTCTATACAGTAACGAGGATATATACAGTAGAGAGGCTCTATACAGTAACGAGGATATATACAGTAGAGAGGCTATATACAGTAGCGAGGATATATATAGTAGTGAGGCTATATACAGTAGTGAGGCTATATACAGTAGTGAGGCTATAACAGTAGTGAGGCTATAACAGTAGCGAGGCTATATACAGTAGAGGCTATATACAGTAGCGAGGATATATATAGTAGTGAGGCTATAACAGTAGTGAGGCTATATACAGTAGAGAGGCAATAACAGTAGTGAGGCTATATACAGTAGAGAGGCAATAACAGTAGCGAGGCTATATACAGTAGAGAGGCAATAACAGTAGTGAGGCTATATACAGTAGAGAGGCAATAACAGTAGTGAGGCTATATACAGTAGAGAGGCTCTATACAGTAACGAGGATATATATAGTAGTGAGGCTATAACAGTAGTGAGGCTATATACAGTAGAGAGGCTATAACAGTAGTGAGGCTATATACAGCAGTGAGGCTATAACAGTAGTGAGGCTATATACAGTAGAGAGGCTATATACAGTAGAGAGGATATATATAGTAGTGAGGCTATATACAGTAGTGAGGCTTTATACAGTAGTGAGGCTATTACAGTAGTGAGGCTATAACAGTAGCGAGGCTATATACAGTAGAAGCTATATACAGTAGCGAGGATATATATAGCAGTGAGGCTATATACAGTAGTGAGGATATATACAGTAGCGAGGCTATAACAGTAGTAAGGCTATAACAGTAGCGAGGCTATATACAGTAGAGAGGCTATATACAATAGCGAGGATATATATAGTAGTGAGGCTATAACAGTAGTGAGGCTATATACAGTAGCGAGGCTATAACAGTAGAGAGGCTATATACAGTAGCGAGGATATATACAGTAGCGAGGCTATAACAGTAACGAGGCTATATACAGTAGCGAGGCTGCATACAGTAGCGAGGCTATAACAGTAGTGAGGCTATAACAGTAGTGAGGCTATATACAGTAGTGAGGCTATAACAGTAGCGAGGCTATATACAGTAGTGAGGCTATAACAGTAGTGAGGCTATATACAGTAGAGAGGCTATAACAGTAGTGAGGCTATATACAGTAGAGAGGCTATATACAGTAGTGAGGCTATATACAGTAGAGAGGCAATAACAGTAGCGAGGCTATATACAGTAGTGAGGCTATAACAGTAGTGAGGCTATATACAGTAGAGAGGCAATAACAGTAGTGAGGCTATATACAGTAGAGAGGCAATAACAGTAGTGAGGCTATATACAGTAGAGAGGCAATAACAGTAGTGAGGCTATATACAGTAGAGAGGCAATAACAGTAGTGAGGCTATATACAGTAGAGAGGCAATAACAGTAGTGAGGCTATATACAGTAGAGAGGCAATAACAGTAGTGAGGCTATATACAGTAGCTAGGCTATAACAGTAGTGAGGCTATATACAGTAGAGAGGCAATAACAGTAGCGAGGCTATATACAGTAGAGAGGCAATAACAGTAGAGAGACTATATACAGTAGAGGCAATAACAGTAGTGAGGCTATATACAGTAGAGAGGCAATAACAGTAGTTAGGCAATAACAGTAGTGAGGCTATATACAGTAGAGAGGCAATAACAGTAGTGAGGCTATATACAGTAGAGAGACTATATACAGTAGAGAGGCTATAACAGTAGAGAGGCTATATACAGTAGAGAGGCAATAACAGTAGTGAGGCTATATACAGTAGAGAGGCAATAACAGTAGTGAGGCTATATAGAGTAGAGAGGCAATAACAGTAGTGAGGCTATATACAGTAGAGAGGCAATAACAGCAGTGAGGCTATATACAGTAGAGAGGCAATAACAGTAGTGAGGCTATATACAGTAGAGAGGCAATAACAGTAGTGAGGCTATATACAGTAGAGAGGCAATAACAGTAGTGAGGCTATATACAGTAGAGAGGCAATAACAGTAGTGAGGCTGTATACAGAAGAGAGGCAATAACAGTAGTGAGGCTATATACAGTAGAGAGGCAATAACAGTAGTGAGGCTATATACAGTAGAGAGGCAATAACAGTAGAGAGGCTATATACAGTAGAGAGGCAATAACAGTAGTGAGGCTATATACAGTAGAGAGGCAATAACAGTAGTGAGGCTATATACAGTAGAGAGGCAATAACAGTAGTGAGGCTATATACAGTAGAGAGGCAATAACAGTAGTGAGGCTATATACAGTAGAGAGGCTATATACAGTAGTGAGGCTATATACAGTAGAGAGACTATAACAGTAGAGAGGCTATATACAGTAGAGAGGCTATATACAGTAGAGAGGCTATATACAGTAGTGAGGCTATATACAGTAGAGAGGCTATAACAGTAGTGAGGCTATATACAGTAGTGAGGCTATATACAGTAGAGAGGCTATAACAGTAGTGAGGCTATATACAGTAGAGAGGCAATAACAGTAGTGAGGCTGTATACAGTAGAGAGGCAATAACAGTAGTGAGGCTATATACAGTAGAGAGGCAATAACAGTAGTGAGGCTATATACAGTAGAGAGGCAATAACAGTAGAGAGGCTATATACAGTAGAGAGGCAATAACAGTAGTGAGGCTATATACAGTAGAGAGGCAATAACAGTAGTGAGGCTATATACAGTAGAGAGGCAATAACAGTAGTGAGGCTATATACAGTAGAGAGGCAATAACAGTAGTGAGGCTATATACAGTAGAGAGGCTATATACAGTAGTGAGGCTATATACAGTAGAGAGGCTATAACAGTAAAGAGGCTATATACAGTAGAGAGGCTATATACAGTAGAGAGGCTATATACAGTAGTGAGGCTATATACAGTAGAGAGGCTATAACAGTAGTGAGGCTACATACAGTAGTGAGGCTATATACAGTAGAGAGGCTATAACAGTAGTGAGGCTATATACAGTAGAGAGGCAATAACAGTAGTTAGGCTATAACAGTAGTGAGGCTATATACAGTAGAGAGGCAATAACAGTAGTGAGGCTATATACAGTAGAGAGGCAATAACAGTAGTGAGGCTATATACAGTAGAGAGGCAATAACAGTAGTGAGGCTATATACAGTAGAGGCAATAACAGTAGTGAGGCTATATACAGTAGAGAGGCAATAACAGTAGTGAGGCTATATACAGTAGAGAGGCAATAACAGTAGTGAGGCTATATACAGTAGAGGCAATAACAGTAGTGAGGCTATATACAGTAGAGAGGCAATAACAGTAGTGAGGCTATATACAGTAGAGTAGAGGCAATAACAGTAGTGAGGCTATATACAGTAGTGAGGCTATAACAGTTGTGAGGCTATAACAGTAGCGAGGCGATATACAGTAGAGGCTATATACATTAGCGAGGATATATATAGTAGTGAGGCTATATACAGTAGTGAGGCTATATACAGTAGCAAGGCTATAACAGTAGTAAGGCTATAACAGTAGCGAGACTATATACAGTAGGAAGGCTATAACAGTAGTAAGGCTATAACAGTAGCGAGGCTATATACAGTAGAGAGGCTATATACAGTAGCGAGGATATATATAGTAGTGAGGCTATAACAGTAGTGAGGCTATATACAGTAGAGAGGCAATAACAGTAGTGAGGCTATATACAGTAGAGAGGCAATAACAGTAGTGAGGCTATATACAGTAGAGAGGCAATAACAGTAGTGAGGCTATATACAGTAGAGAAGCAATAACAGTAGTGAGGCTATATACAGTAGAGAGGCAATAACAGTAGTGAGGCTATATACAGTAGAGAGGCAATAACACTAGTGAGGCTATATACAGTAGAGAGGCTATATACAGTAGTGAGGCTATATACAGTAGAGAGGCTATAACAGTAGAGAGGCTATATACAGTAGAGAGGCTATATACAGTAGAGAGGCTATATACAGTAGTGAGGCTATATACAGTAGAGAGGCTATAACAGTAGTGAGGCTATATACAGTAGTGAGGCTATATACAGTAGAGAGGCTATAACAGTAGTGAGGCTATATACAGTAGAGAGGCAATAACAGTAGTGAGGCTATATACAGTAGAGAGGCAATAACAGTAGTGAGGCTATATACAGTAGAGAGGCAATAACAGTAGAGAGGCTATATACAGTAGAGAGGCAATAACAGTAGTGAGGCTATATACAGTAGAGAGGCAATAACAGTAGTGAGGCTATAACAGTAGAGAGGCAATAACAGTAGTGAGGCTATATACAGTAGAGAGGCAATAACAGTAGTGAGGCTATATACAGTAGAGAGGCTATATACAGTAGTGAGGCTATATACAGTAGAGAGGCTATAACAGTAGAGAGGCTATATACAGTAGAGAGGCTATATACAGTAGAGAGGCTATATACAGTAGTGAGGCTATATACAGTAGAGAGGCTATAACAGTAGTGAGGCTACATACAGTAGTGAGGCTATATACAGTAGAGAGGCTATAACAGTAGTGAGGCTATATACAGTAGAGAGGCAATAACAGTAGTTAGGCTATAACAGTAGTGAGGCTATATACAGTAGAGAGGCAATAACAGTAGTGAGGCTATATACAGTAGAGAGGCAATAACAGTAGTGAGGCTATATACAGTAGAGAGGCAATAACAGTAGTGAGGCTATATACAGTAGAGGCAATAACAGTAGTGAGGCTATATACAGTAGAGAGGCAATAACAGTAGTGAGGCTATATACAGTAGAGAGGCAATAACAGTAGTGAGGCTATATACAGTAGAGGCAATAACAGTAGTGAGGCTATATACAGTAGAGAGGCAATAACAGTAGTGAGGCTATATACAGTAGAGGCAATAACAGTAGTGAGGCTATATACAGTAGTGAGGCTATAACAGTAGTGAGGCTATAACAGTAGCGAGGCGATATACAGTAGAGGCTATATACATTAGCGAGGATATATATAGTAGTGAGGCTATATACAGTAGTGAGGCTATATACAGTAGCAAGGCTATAACAGTAGTAAGGCTATAACAGTAGCGAGACTATATACAGCAGCAAGGCTATAACAGTAGTAAGGCTATAACAGTAGCGAGGCTATATACAGTAGAGAGGCTATATACAGTAGCGAGGATATATATAGTAGTGAGGCTATAACAGTAGTGAGGCTATATACAGTAGAGAGGCAATAACAGTAGTGAGGCTATATACAGTAGAGAGGCAATAACAGTAGTGAGGCTATATACAGTAGAGAGGCAATAACAGTAGTGAGGCTATATACAGTAGAGAAGCAATAACAGTAGTGAGGCTATATACAGTAGAGAGGCAATAACAGTAGTGAGGCTATATACAGTAGAGAGGCTCTATACAGTAACGAGGATATATATAGTAGTGAGGCTATATACAGCAGTGAGGCTATAACAGTAGTGAGGCTCTATACAGTAACGAGGATATATACAGTAGAGAGGCTCTATACAGTAACGAGGATATATACAGTAGAGAGGCTATATACAGTAGCGAGGATATATATAGTAGTGAGGCTATATACAGTAGTGAGGCTATATACAGTAGTGAGGCTATAACAGTAGTGAGGCTATAACAGTAGCGAGGCTATATACAGTAGAGGCTATATACATTAGCGAGGATATATATAGTAGTGAGGCTATAAACAGTAGTGAGGCTATATACAGTAGCAAGGCTATAACAGTAGTAAGGCTATAACAGTAGCGAGGCTATATACAGTAGAGAGGCTATATACAGTAGCGAGGATATATATAGTAGTGAGGCTATAACAGTAGTGAGGCTATATACAGTAGAGAGGAAATAACAGTAGTGAGGCTATATACAGTAGAGAGGCAATAACAGTAGCGAGGCTATATACAGTAGAGAGGCAATAACAGTAGTGAGGCTATATACAGTAGAGAGGCAATAACAGTAGTGAGGCTATATACAGTAGAGAGGCTCTATACAGTAGAGAGGATATATATAGTAGTGAGGCTATATACAGTAGTGAGGCTTTATACAGTAGTGAGGCTATTACAGTAGTGAGGCTATAACAGTAGCGAGGCTATATACAGTAGAAGCTATATACAGTAGCGAGGATATATATAGCAGTGAGGCTATATACAGTAGTGAGGCTATATACAGTAGCGAGGCTATAACAGTAGTAAGGCTATAACAGTAGCGAGGCTATATACAGTAGAGAGGCTATATACAATAGCGAGGATATATATAGTAGTGAGGCTATAACAGTAGTGAGGCTATATACAGTAGCGAGGCTATAACAGTAGAGAGGCTATATACAGTAGCGAGGATATATACAGTAGCGAGGCTATAACAGTAACGAGGCTATATACAGTAGCGAGGCTGCATACAGTAGCGAGGCTATAACAGTAGTGAGGCTATAACAGTAGTGAGGCTATATACAGTAGTGAGGCTATAACAGTAGCGAGGCTATATACAGTAGTGAGGCTATAACAGTAGTGAGGCTATATACAGTAGAGAGGCTATAACAGTAGTGAGGCTATATACAGTAGAGAGGCTATATACAGTAGTGAGGCTATATACAGTAGAGAGGCAATAACAGTAGCGAGGCTATATACAGTAGTGAGGCTATAACAGTAGTGAGGCTATATACAGTAGAGAGGCAATAACAGTAGTGAGGCTATATACAGTAGAGAGGCAATAACAGTAGTGAGGCTATATACAGTAGAGAGGCAATAACAGTAGTGAGGCTATATACAGTAGAGAGGCAATAACAGTAGTGAGGCTATATACAGTAGAGAGGCAATAACAGTAGTGAGGCTATATACAGTAGAGAGGCAATAACAGTAGTGAGGCTATATACAGTAGCGAGGCTATAACAGTAGTGAGGCTATATACAGTAGAGAGGCAATAACAGTAGCGAGGCTATATACAGTAGAGAGGCAATAACAGTAGAGAGACTATATACAGTAGAGGCAATAACAGTAGTGAGGCTATATACAGTAGAGAGGCAATAACAGTAGTTAGGCAATAACAGTAGTGAGGCTATATACAGTAGAGAGGCAATAACAGTAGTGAGGCTATATACAGTAGAGAGACTATATACAGTAGAGAGGCTATAACAGTAGAGAGGCTATATACAGTAGAGAGGCAATAACAGTAGTGAGGCTATATACAGTAGAGAGGCAATAACAGTAGTGAGGCTATATAGAGTAGAGAGGCAATAACAGTAGTGAGGCTATATACAGTAGAGAGGCAATAACAGCAGTGAGGCTATATACAGTAGAGAGGCAATAACAGTAGTGAGGCTATATACAGTAGAGAGGCAATAACAGTAGTGAGGCTATATACAGTAGAGAGGCAATAACAGTAGTGAGGCTATATACAGTAGAGAGGCAATAACAGTAGTGAGGCTGTATACAGAAGAGAGGCAATAACAGTAGTGAGGCTATATACAGTAGAGAGGCAATAACAGTAGTGAGGCTATATTCAGTAGAGAGGCAATAACAGTAGAGAGGCTATATACAGTAGAGAGGCAATAACAGTAGTGAGGCTATATACAGTAGAGAGGCAATAACAGTAGTGAGGCTATATACAGTAGAGAGGCAATAACAGTAGTGAGGCTATATACAGTAGAGAGGCAATAACAGTAGTGAGGCTATATACAGTAGAGAGGCTATATACAGTAGTGAGGCTATATACAGTAGAGAGGCTATAACAGTAGAGAGGCTATATACAGTAGAGAGGCTATATACAGTAGAGAGGCTATATACAGTAGTGAGGCTATATACAGTAGAGAGGCTATAACAGTAGTGAGGCTATATACAGTAGTGAGGCTATATACAGTAGAGAGGCTATAACAGTAGTGAGGCTATATACAGTAGAGAGGCAATAACAGTAGTGAGGCTGTATACAGTAGAGAGGCAATAACAGTAGTGAGGCTATATACAGTAGAGAGGCAATAACAGTAGTGAGGCTATATACAGTAGAGAGGCAATAACAGTAGAGAGGCTATATACAGTAGAGAGGCAATAACAGTAGTGAGGCTATATACAGTAGAGAGGCAATAACAGTAGTGAGGCTATATACAGTAGAGAGGCAATAACAGTAGTGAGGCTATATACAGTAGAGAGGCAATAACAGTAGTGAGGCTATATACAGTAGAGAGGCTATATACAGTAGTGAGGCTATATACAGTAGAGAGGCTATAACAGTAGAGAGGCTATATACAGTAGAGAGGCTATATACAGTAGAGAGGCTATATACAGTAGTGAGGCTATATACAGTAGAGAGGCTATAACAGTAGTGAGGCTACATACAGTAGTGAGGCTATATACAGTAGAGAGGCTATAACAGTAGTGAGGCTATATACAGTAGAGAGGCAATAACAGTAGTTAGGCTATAACAGTAGTGAGGCTATATACAGTAGAGAGGCAATAACAGTAGTGAGGCTATATACAGTAGAGAGGCAATAACAGTAGTGAGGCTATATACAGTAGAGAGGCAATAACAGTAGTGAGGCTATATACAGTAGAGGCAATAACAGTAGTGAGGCTATATACAGTAGAGAGGCAATAACAGTAGTGAGGCTATATACAGTAGAGAGGCAATAACAGTAGTGAGGCTATATACAGTAGAGGCAATAACAGTAGTGAGGCTATATACAGTAGAGAGGCAATAACAGTAGTGAGGCTATATACAGTAGAGGCAATAACAGTAGTGAGGCTATATACAGTAGTGAGGCTATAACAGTTGTGAGGCTATAACAGTAGCGAGGCGATATACAGTAGAGGCTATATACATTAGCGAGGATATATATAGTAGTGAGGCTATATACAGTAGTGAGGCTATATACAGTAGCAAGGCTATAACAGTAGTAAGGCTATAACAGTAGCGAGACTATATACAGTAGCAAGGCTATAACAGTAGTAAGGCTATAACAGTAGCGAGGCTATATACAGTAGAGAGGCTATATACAGTAGCGAGAATATATATAGTAGTGAGGCTATAACAGTAGTGAGGCTATATACAGTAGAGAGGCAATAACAGTAGTGAGGCTATATACAGTAGAGAGGCAATAACAGTAGTGAGGCTATATACAGTAGAGAGGCAATAACAGTAGTGAGGCTATATACAGTAGAGAAGCAATAACAGTAGTGAGGCTATATACAGTAGAGAGGCAATAACAGTAGTGAGGCTATATACAGTAGAGAGGCTCTATACAGTAACGAGGATATATATAGTAGTGAGGCTATATACAGCAGTGAGGCTATAACAGTAGTGAGGCTCTATACAGTAACGAGGATATATACAGTAGAGAGGCTCTATACAGTAACGAGGATATATACAGTAGAGAGGCTATATACAGTAGCGAGGATATATATAGTAGTGAGGCTATATACAGTAGTGAGGCTATATACAGTAGTGAGGCTATAACAGTAGTGAGGCTATAACAGTAGCGAGGCTATATACAGTAGAGGCTATATACATTAGCGAGGATATATATAGTAGTGAGGCTATAAACAGTAGTGAGGCTATATACAGTAGCAAGGCTATAACAGTAGTAAGGCTATAACAGTAGCGAGGCTATATACAGTAGAGAGGCTATATACAGTAGCGAGGATATATATAGTAGTGAGGCTATAACAGTAGTGAGGCTATATACAGTAGAGAGGCAATAACAGTAGTGAGGCTATATACAGTAGAGAGGCAATAACAGTAGCGAGGCTATATACAGTAGAGAGGCAATAACAGTAGTGAGGCTATATACAGTAGAGAGGCAATAACAGTAGTGAGGCTATATACAGTAGAGAGGCTCTATACAGTAACGAGGATATATATAGTAGTGAGGCTATAACAGTAGTGAGGCTATATACAGTAGAGAGGCTATAACAGTAGTGAGGCTATATACAGCAGTGAGGCTATAACAGTAGTGAGGCTATATACAGTAGAGAGGCTATATACAGTAGAGAGGATATATATAGTAGTGAGGCTATATACAGTAGTGAGGCTATATACAGTAGTGAGGCTATTACAGTAGTGAGGCTATAACAGTAGCGAGGCTATATACAGTAGAAGCTATATACAGTAGCGAGGATATATATAGCAGTGAGGCTATATACAGTAGTGAGGCTATATACAGTAGCGAGGCTATAACAGTAGTAAGGCTATAACAGTAGCGAGGCTATATACAGTAGAGAGGCTATATACAATAGCGAGGATATATATAGTAGTGAGGCTATAACAGTAGTGAGGCTATATACAGTAGCGAGGCTATAACAGTAGAGAGGCTATATACAGTAGCGAGGATATATACAGTAGCGAGGCTATAACAGTAACGAGGCTATATACAGTAGCGAGGCTGCATACAGTAGCGAGGCTATAACAGTAGTGAGGCTATAACAGTAGTGAGGCTATATACAGTAGTGAAGCTATAACAGTAGCGAGGCTATATACAGTAGTGAGGCTATAACAGTAGTGAGGCTATAACAGTAGTGAGGCTATAACAGTAGTGAGGCTATATACAGTAGCGAGGCTATATACAGTAGTGAGGCTATAACAGTAGTGAGGCTATAACAGTAGTGAGGCTATATACAGTAGCGAGGCTATAATAGTAGTGAGGCTATAACAGTAGTGACCACCGTAGTCTCTGTGCAGACCACCATAGTCTCTGTGCCCAAGAACACTAAGGCAACCTGTCTAAATGACTACAGATCCGTAGCACTCACATCCGTAACCATGAAGTGCTTTGAAAGGCTGGTAATGGCTCACATTAACACCATTATCCCAGAAACCCTAGACACACTCTCATTTGCATACCGCCCAAACAGATCCACAGATGATGCAATCTCTATTGCACTCCACAATGCCCTTTCCCACCTGGACAAAAGGAACGCCTACGTGAGAATGCTATTAATTTATTACAGCTCAGCATTCAACACCATAGTGCCCTTAAAGCTCATCACTAAGCTAAAGATCCTGGGACTAAACACCTCCCTCTGCAACTGGATCCTGGACTTCCTGACGGGCCGCCCCCAGGTGGTGAGGGTAGTTAGCAACACATCTGCTATGCTGATCCTCAACACTGGAGCCCCTCAGGGGTGCGTGCTCAGTCCCCTCCTGTGCTCCCTATTCACCCACGACTGCGTGGCCAGGCACGACTCCAACACCTTCATTAAGTTTGCAGATGACACAACAGTGGTAGGCCTGATCACCGACAACGACGAGACAGCCTAGAGGGAGGAGGTCAGAGAACTGGCCGGGTGGTGCCAGAATAACAACCTATCCCTCAACATAATCAAGACAAAGGAGATGATTGTGGACTACAGGAAAAGGAGGACCGAGCATGCCCCCATTCTCATCGACGGGGCTGTAGTGGAGCAGGTTGAGAGCTTCAAGTTCCTTAGTGTCCACATCACCAACAAACTAACATGGTCCAAGCACACCAAGACAGTCGTGAAGAGGGCAGGAAACTACAAAGATTTGTCATGGGTCCTCAGATCCTCAAAAGGCTCTACAGCTGCAACATTGAGAGCATCCTGACTGGTTGCATCACTGCCTGGTACGGAAACTGCTCGGCCTACGTGATACACCATACACCCATATAATTACAGGGCATATAAACAACGCACTGGGGGACATTATCCTTTACAAATACAGGGTTACATGTCCCAAATGATATGACAACCAAAACAGAGCTAGCCATCTCACAATAACTAGCTCGCAGTAGAAACTACTAAATAGCATAACCATAAATATGACATAAACACCTGAAAGATATGAAATATGTACTTACATATCAACAAGGACGCACACTGGCCTTGTCTAACACAATGAAAGCTAACTGGTGTGAAAACACAAGGATGGCTGGAACTTTCTCTCACTTGACTTCTCTGCAGCTGATCTTCTTCTCTGAGCTGGGGATCGCCCAGCATGCTCTGCTCCACTTCACCGGTGGGCGGAGCTACTGCTCTGATATGATGAACTAACATTACTGACATGATTAACTGCAAATACTTCACAGCCTTTGGACACTTAGTTTGCATCCCTAATGACACCCTATTCCCTATATAGAGAAATATAGGGTGCTGTTTTGGGATGTAGACCGAGTCTTTGCTGCATTTTCTGTTATTCCTTGAAGACAAGCAGACTGGCCTTTTTTCAAGTTGGCTCAGCCTATGATAAATGTTTACTCTGTTGATCCTCTCATGTGTGTCAGTGTGTCAACGAGCCGTCCTTAACTGACATTATCAGACTAGGAGAAATGCAGGCACTTGACCCGTATGTCCATACATGAGCGCGTGCACACACGCTGAGAAGACAATCACATGAGAACACACCCACACACACACGCTCCCACCCACACACGCACGTACAGACACAGACACACATACACACACAGGAACCAGACTTAATCCCCCTGGGAGGGTGATCAGGGTAGCTCCCAGCTAACGCTAATCCCATAAACAAACAGTAGTTTGTGAGGAGGGGAAAGGCATTGTCTCTTGGGCTCACCTGGTTATATGTCCTAGACCTGGGTTCAATTAGTAGTTGTTTCTTACAAATACTTAAGCTGTGGTTGGTTGAGATTGTCTGGCGCTATGGAACCAACGGAGTACTTGAAAGTGCAAACCCTGCCCATCTAGCTCTTCAGGCAGGCTCTGACAAATGCTGAAAGTATTTGAAAGGATACATATATTATTTGAACCCAGGCGTGTTTATATACGCTACAGGTAGAATGTTGGAACAGCCAACAGGATTGGAGCAGGATATCCATAATACAACCGCCGACAAACAGTTGGTGGAACCTCTCATTTGAATGATATGTGGATCAACATTCAGGTGTCACATTCACCTCCCACGTTGGAGTGGGAGACTGATTTATTTGGGTTTTGTGTGTGTGTGTGTGTGTGTGTGTGTGTGTGTGTGTGTGTGTGTGTGTGTGTGTGTGTGTGTGTGTGTGTGTGTGTGTGTGTACATGTTTTAGTATACTGTGATTACCAAAAGTCCTTACAAGAATAGTAAACCAACAAAAATTCAGAGAAGCGAGGACATTTTGCCAGTCCTCACTTAGGTTAGGTTTAGAGTTAAGGTTAGAATTAGGGTTAGTGGTTAGGTTTAGGGGTGAAGGTTAGAGTTAGGGGTTAGGGATGCTGGTCTCCATAAAGTTCTCACAAGTATAGTAAGACTTTGCTGATTCCGATGGGTTGGGTCTCTGCTGTTCTGTAAAGAATGTATTATATTTAGCTCATTTCTCATTTTCTAATGTTGGAAAATCCCCCCTCCCCCGCTCCGCTGCCACCATCCTCCTGCTGTTGCACAAGCAGAATCTACTGACACCTAGCGGTATAAGTTGTATGTCGTCTCTCACGGTCAGGGAAGGGTTCAATTAGACTGTTTCTCAAGTAGGCCTACAACGCTGATGTTAGCAGCAGAACAAACTCCAATCACAGGTAAAGAGTAGTTCAATAGTTACAACAGCAAAGCTAACAGTTAGTTAACTAACTAGTTAGCTGATTTAGCCTACATCCTCTACATTCGCTATGCCCAGCTGATAGCCCATATACTGCCCTCTCTGTGAGCAGTAGCTTAGGCTAGGTAGCTTGCTGACAGTGGGATGAGTGTCTTTGAACACCTGCCTCTCCAAAGGTATGTGCACAGCCCTGTATCCAGTATATGTATGCACCCACACACACGTGTATGGTACATGCTTTAAGCCAGACATCCCAATCATGGGACATTACATTACAGTGGTTGGTTGGGCACTCTCAGTGTTAACAGACCTGGTTCAATCTGTAGCCATGTTCTGTTCCAACAGAGATGGTTCAATCTGTAGCCAATGCCTGGAGCGGTTTGGCAGGTGACAACACATAGCGGGTCTGAGCATGTTACTAGAATTACTGACAATCTCTGGAGTTAGGCTAGTCTATAACACTACATAAACATTGCATTTATTTACACTTCCAGGTGATAACTATCTACGATAATCAAGCCAGAGAGATACAACTGTTTCATGTGTTCTGTCTCCCATGAAACAAGCATCATAATATATAATCAAATGAGTATTCGACTATAGAATCCAGCCATATGTTCTGTGGGTAAATTATATGAATTATATTTCTATGGCCCCAAAAAATTCAAGGAACCACAATACCAACAATATGCTTTTCTCTTTCCTCCTCACTTTTCCCTGCGTGTACTGCTTGTCCCTGTATTTTAAAAGTTGAATTGAGTCCCAAAACATCAATGGTTAATGTGTAGAGAGAGAGGAGAGAGAGAGAGAGAGAGACAGAGAGAGGAGAGAGAGAGAGAGAGAGAGAGGGAGAGGGAGAGGGGAGACGGAGAGAGGAGAGAGATTGGGCTAAAACCAACCCCCCTGGATTTTTCAGTTAGGTTCTGCTGCTCCGGTGTCTTGCTTGTCAGTTCTCTCTTGTGCGGTGGTTAGTGTGGATTCTCTTCAACGCATTGATAAGATCTCTACAAATAATATTCAAGGTAGGTTTATTTCACATCTGTATGCAATGTCGCAGTGCTAGTCTAAGTTAATAGAAAGCGTTTTACCAAACACGCAGTCATTGGATGCGTTGCTTTTACGCGCTAGAATTGCGTCTTTTGTAAAAGATAAGGGTGTCTGCAGTGTGCTGAATCTCTTCTCAGAACATGTTTGAATTCGGTTGAATCCAATTTCACTTTCTGTTTATTAGATTTCGTTTGACATGTATGTAGCCTGTTGTGTGGAATGCACAAGCCGTTAACTTATTTTTGGTCTGTGGACCGTGGGAACTTTACAGACCATGCCCATCGCAATGAGACGTTATTGGGGGTAATCAGCGTACGGCAATTAGGCTGAATTTAGACAGGCAGTCTTTTGACCAATTAAATCAGTTCTGATAAAGATCTGATGTGATTGGGGTAATTACCGGTCAATGGGATGAATTGGAAATGTAGGTATATCAGCACAAGACGTTGAAAAACGTCTGAACCAATTTTGCTTAGTGGGATGTGATTCCATGGAAATGTGCAGTGAGATACAACAACGGTCACTATCATATTTTTAAGAACAGTTAGACTTCTCTATATGTATCCTATTATATCCAGGCTATATTGTGGAATTTGTGTTGGCTATACATTTTTTTAGTTGTTTGTTTGAAACATATACATCCTATTAAATTGAGTATTCTAATTCCTAGCAATTCTATAGTTTGAACCTTGAAACGTCAAGTTTGTTGCCCTAATTTCATTGGCTACAGATTAGATTCGAGTTAACGTTTCCAGACAAGGCCATTTTTTAAATCTTACCATATGACTCAAGGCAAGAAAAAAAATCCATTCTCAAAACACAAGACTCAAAGGAATGCGACCCGGATGACACTTAATGGTTTTCTTACATAAACATTATCTGATCAAAGACATTCTCCACTCTGGTTTCGATTTCTTTTGACAAGGCATTATTTATGAAAGTATCTGCATTCCAGATTAAATTCCATACATTTTACATTGATTTCCTTCTGGAAACTTGAGCAACTCAAATTTACTCCAACCTACAGACATTTCACACATGACGAAGCTGGCAGGTGAAAGTGTCCGCGTGTGCCAACATTACGCACGCACTGTTATGTCGCTGAATGTCTAATATCGTTAACGTGATTAACTCACTCTTTAAACATAATTAAGGTAGTTAAGGAAAGAGCTTGAAACATTTCACATGGTCTCTTTAGGTACTCGCTAACTCAGTCAAAACCTTTACCCCAAGTGGTCACTATGTGTTTTAAACTAAGCGCATGTGTCGCTATCTTAATGTCGACGATAAGCCCAATGTTTTAATAAAAAAGGAATCACTATAGCAAACGTTTTAGGGCAACGAATTAAAGATTGCCTTCAATAGGCTCATTTAATTAAAATTAAAATGTAGATAAATGTTTTTAGTTATTTAAAAAAAAAATGTTTATTTGTTTTTCATTATGTGTTTGTAATTAGTCATACTGTACTGTTCTCACCCTAATGTCCTCTGTATTATTTAATTCACAGGAGTTGGACAATAAGCGGCTCGGTCAAGACCCCTTCAAACAGAGCACATGAGCACCCCCTGGTGGCATTGACAAGCATAACACCTGTGATCAGAAACGTGGGGAAAGAAAACCACTACCTGACTCAGCTGCAACTAACACCTATTGGATTATAGTTCTGTCATTCTATGGCGCGAAACTCACAGAGATCCCCCATACCAACTGGTATTGATCGGTAACTGAAGCATGACAAGTTAAACTATGCGTTAATTAATACCTAGAATAAGGTATTAAAAAGTCAACCAAAGAGTTCACTAAAGAAGACTTAACAAACAACAGAAACATGGAGATGGAAGCCTCCCGTGCTGCTTACGCTGGGGCCTTCCCCACTGAATCTATAGGCTCTCTACCCACCAACACCTCTCCAAGCCTGCTCCAATTCTTCTGGGATTACCAGAACAATGATGTCATTGTGACGCACTACAACTACACAGGCAAGCTCCAGACAGACCGGTATCGTGAAGGGTTAAAACCTGAAGCCATAGCCTTCCTGGTAGTGTGTCTTCTTATCGTCCTGGAGAATGCTGTGGTTCTAATAGCCATCTGGACCAATAAGAAGTTCCACCTGCCCATGTACTATCTCCTAGGTAACCGTTGTTGTTTTTGTCCTACACCCACCCCCCTTTCTTCAGAGGACAACTTGACTATACTATATTGACTATACTTGACTATACGTTATATAACTTTAAAAAAATGTTATGTTACAATATAATTTTTTTAAATCCACCATATGCAATTCCATTAATTTTCTATATTTTCTTCCTAGGTAACCTGACTCTGTCAGACCTCCTGGCCGGTGTCACCTACATGGCTAATATCATCATGTCTGGTCCTAATACACTGAGACTAACTCCAATACTCTGGTTTCTGAGGGAAGGAGGCGTCTTTATCACATTAGCCGCCTCCGTCATCAGCCTATTGGCCATCGCTATAGAACGCCACGTTACCATGGTGACAATGAAACCATACCACGGGGCAAAGAAGGGTCGGCTGCTGGCTCTGATCGGGGGGAGCTGGGCGTTAGCAGGGCTGCTGGGGGTGCTCCCCGTCCTGGGCTGGAACTGTATGGGTCATCTGGACCACTGTTCCACGGTTCTCCCGCTCTACGCCAAGTCTTACATCCTGTGCTGTGTGTCCGTGTTCAGCGGCGTGCTCCTCGCCATCGTCGTTCTCTACGCCCGCGTCTTCCGTATCGTGCGCACTAACACCCAGCGCCAACGCCTCGGAGGAGCAAAGGGAAGCCTTCGCAAAGGCCTCGCCAGAAAATCCCAGAAGTACATGGCGCTCCTCAAGACAGTCACTATTGTACTCGGCGTCTTCATCGCTTGTTGGTTGCCGCTCTTCCTCCTCCTCGGCCTAGACTCATTCTGCCCTGCCCGCCGCTGCCGACTGCTCCTCAAGGCGGACTACTTCCTGGGCGTTGCCATGGTGAACTCGCTCCTCAACCCCATAATATACACCCTGACCAGCAAAGACATGCGTCGCGCTATTTTAAAACTGCTCTGCCGCCCGTGTCTCATGACCAAGGACGGGCAGGTGAAGAGGATGGGGGTGCCGTTCCTGGAGTGTAGCTTCAGTAAGACGGAGGTGGCATCGAAGAAGCTGGAAGGCCTGGAGACGACGATCTCCTCTGGGAACATCGTCACGGCTCAGTCACCCATAAAGACTCTCTACCCCAAGCTCTTCAAGGTTTAAAGAGCCTAATGTGGATAGCTCTGTGATGGACAGGGAACTAACTCCCTATAGAAGATGGACAACATAAGTGCTCCATATGGCCTCCTGAAAAGACAAGACCTGAGGGACCCTTTGGGCAGCTCTGTGTTTGAGAGAGTAAACCATAGAATTAGGGGCTTTGTCCCTTCCAGTAATTGTATTTCTATGGAGTGAACTTCATATTGAAGTGGTGGACAACAGGAGTGCTCAATATGGCCACCTGAAAACTGCATCACTTCCTGTTTGGCAACTCAACTCCAATGGCCTCCGGCAGACTAGCCTACATCTATAGCTCTCTTCTGGCGAATGAACTAAACCTAAGAGCAAACCCTCAAAAAGACAGGTGAATGATCTATGATTGCGACAGATATAGCTACAGGTGTTTTTGATGAGAGCATCAAGTTCAGACATATCTCTCTTCAGCAAGTCTGTAGTGGTGCACTTGCAGCAATATCACCACATCAAAAGACTGATGTTGTAAGAATGATGACTAAACATCAAGCCAGGTGGAAGAAATGAAAATGTGAATTAAGCAACTCTTCTGGTATTCACAAAAACCTTCCAGAACTGATTTGCACTAAATTAACTCTGCATTGAGAGAGCATTGAAAGCCATGGATTAAGATTGGACATTCTGTTCTAGAACTAAGACTGTAAACTGGACATTCCAACCATGTTGAGTTGTTGTGGCGTGTGCGCCTCGGTTTACTTCACCCAACATTTTCTATGTTTTTGTTGTTGTTGTTTGAAATGCATTAAAGAAGGCATAATATGGACATAATAATAATATGCCTGTGGACACCTGGACTTCGCTGGCTCGAAGGTCCATGTTGTGCCTGTCTGTGTCCCAAATGACACCCTATTCCCTATACAGTGCACTACTTTTGACATTTGGGGTACACTCCGAGACGCCGGTTGTGATAACCCCATACAGCTACACAGTGTGCCCAAACAGAAGCCTATACAGGAAGTGGATGCTGTGTTCTTCACCCACCAGTTGCTCTTTGAAACACGAAACACAAACACACAATGGAAACCTACGCATGCACCTAAACATTATGGTACCTGGATGTGGAGGGAGATGTCAAACAATATTAAGATCACAGGATGCTGGTGAGGGGAGGACGGCTCATAATAATGGCTGGAATGGAATAAATGGAATGGTGTTAAAAGTCATATAAACCAAGTGTTTTCTACCGTTCCATTAATTATGTTCCAGCCATCACTATAAGCCCCTCCTCCCCAATTAAGGTGCCACCAGCCACCCGTGACTAAGATTATAATTTGAGTAGAAAATCGCCCCACTGTTTTAGTGGCATTTTAGCTGTTGTTCTGGGCTTACTCAGTCAAGTGGAAACTACCTGTTGGTTCCTGATTGGAATTCATATTTTAAATGCCATCACACACACTACAATACAAAAACACTACTATAAGAATGTCACTATGAACCCAACTACCTGCAGCTCTAATCAGTGATGGACTTCTTCCCCAAGCAAAGGACTTCATGCAGTCCTTCGTGTTCCTCTTGTGTTATTGTATCGATAAGAACCGTCTGTTGCACTTGGGGGTCTCTGTTTTGAAGACCGTGTTATAACCGATGAAACAACAGATCACCAGGTAACAGGTTACCATCCTAACCTGCTAGTCGGCATCATCCAGCTGCATTGGCTGTTTGGTAACGTTAGACTAGAACGTGCTTGTCAGCTATAAATCAAGATCAAAGAAGGAAGATACACAGATGTATACAGTGCAATTCTAAGTTACAAACCCATTGACACATCTGTTATTTCTGGCTTTAGAGAGGCTTTTCCTATACAGTCTATGGACCTGAATGTATATTTTTCAACATTTAAACTGGTAATGTCATCTAGCAATTCCAAAATAAATCGTGTTCTGTATTTGGATGGATGAGAAGGTGCACCATACTTTTGTACTGTGTGGTGTGTATTGAGCAATTTATTTTTGTATTTCTAAAGGAATTTGTTAGGGCTTGTACTTTGTACTGTAAAGTATATGCTTTTTGTACTACCAAGGTTCTACCATTATTAAAACAACTGTTTTCTGAAAAATCTGATTATAAAGTTGGTGTTCACTCTGCAGGATTATGCACAGGTGTACAGAGCCTTCAGAAAGTATTCCAACTCCTTTTCCATATGTTGTTGTTGCAGACTGGATTTGTCACTGGCCTACAGACAATACCCCATAATGTCAAAGTGGAATTATGTTTTACTAATTAATTCCAAATGAAAAGCTGAAATGTCTTAAGTCAATAAGTATTTTACTCCTTTGTTCTGGCAAGCCTAAATAGGTTCAGGAGTAAAATTGAGCTCAACAAGTCACAGAAGTTGCATGGACTCTCCAATAAAAGTGTTAAACATGATTTTTGAATGATGCCCTTATTTCTGTACCCCACACATCTGGAAGGTCCCTCAGTCCAGCAGTGAATTTCAAACACAGATTCAACCACAAAGACCAGGGAGGTTTTACAAAACCTCACAAAGAAGGGCACCTGTTGGTAGATGGGTAAAAATAAAAAAACAGAGGAAAACCTGGTTGTCTGATTCCAACAGACACTGGGAGACACATTCACCTTTCAGCAGGACAATAACCTAAAACACAGAGAGTTGCTTACCAAGAAAACAGTCAATGTTCCTTAGTGGACTAGTTACGGTTTTGAATTAAATCAACTTGAAAACCTATGGCAAGACTTGAAGATGGCTGTCTAGCAGTGATCAACAACCAACTTGACAGAGCTTTTAATTGTTTAAAAAAATATATGTAACCTTTATTTAACTAGGCAAGTCAGTTAAGAACAAATGTTTATTTACAATGACGGCCTACACCAGCCAAACCCGGACGACACTGGGCTAATTTTGCTCCGGCCTATGGGACTCCTAATTACAGCCGGTTGTGATACAGCCGGCCGTAAAATATTGTACTATCCAGTTATTCAAAGCTCTTAGAGTCTTACCCAGAATGACTCACAGCTGTAATCACTGCCAAATGCGATTCTAACAGGGGTGTGAATGCTTATGTGACTGAGATATTTATGTATTTAATTTTCAATTAAATTTGCTAAAATGTTTGAAAACATGTTTTCACTTTGTCCTTAAGGGGTATTGTGTGTAGATGGGTGAGAAAAACAACAATTGAATACATTTTGAATTCAGGCTGTAACACAAACCGTAGAGTAAGTCAAGGGGTATGAATACTTTCTGAAGGCACTGTATGTGTGTGTGTGCAAACCTGCGTGTACTTGTGCATACGTGCGTTGGCGTGCATGTCCTCCCCTCGTGGAGGAGCTGAGTGAGTGAAATAGCATTTCTTAGAGAACTGTGGCAGGAAACAGTCTCAGACCCCCCCTCTCCAACATCTGTTAATAACATTGGTCTGGATACTGTATAGCTTCTGACATGATTCAAATATTTCCGTCGTCCAGCTCCTGTCTGACTGACTGCGAACACACAAAGAGCCTATTCTTCAAAGCCAGGCCCCTGACACATGGCCTTCCTGTCTCTCTTAACCTGTTATACCAGGGTCGTATTAATACAGTATCAAACAGGAAGAAAAAAGACTGTAACAGGAAGGGATGACCACCTGAGCTTGTCCAATAAGAAAGGCTTGTTTTCATGATCCTTGGCAAAAAAAAAGTGTGGTGCACTAATGAATACATTAGTTACATGTAGACATAATGAGGTGTTGTTTCACCAGGCCATAATCCCAGCTCGTAACTCATCCAAGGTACACTAGTCTTGTCCTCTGGTTGTGCGTCATAGATACGGTCCAGAAATGGTCCAGAAATGGACATACACATGTATGGTAATAAAAGGGTTATAGGTTTCTAAAGCTCCACTCCAGTCTCCTTTCCAGTTCATTTGTTTACTGAACAAAAGGCATTTCTCAATAGGTGTTCCAGGGAAACTCATGACATGGGCAGGCAGGCCTTTCCTCTTCTGTTTTCCTTTGCCGATGACATCAGAGGGCACCATCAGACCAACTCCTTGAATGACCTTCTCCATGAACTTTACACTTGTGTCTAAAAAACCACCATTTTAAGTAGAAATTCTGTCTGTTCTATAGATTAGGGTCACAGTTAGGATCATTGAGTTGCCCCCTTTACAGTGAATAATATGTTTCACAAACAACCCCATGAGATCTATTTACTGGACATTTAAATCAATCCTAATAATCTACCCGGGTTTAACATGTAAAGATTATTAACCCCGTAGAGTGAAGTGTCTTTTGTTAGTATTGTGAGACTTTAAACACCTCTGGGTTATCTGTTTCTATAGCGATGGCTTTCAGGTTATTAGACGGTTCACAGTGAATAACACACACA